>NW_028143196.1:0-198123 GCF_977018435.1 Lepisma saccharinum
TAATCTAAGATTAGATGTCAGAAATAAGGTGCCAGAAATATTTGTATTTGGGAGGACACCTTTTCCTGCATCCGTGCGACAAGGTACGTGCTTATTTCAATTGTAATTGTAACTGTAATTGTGAAAAGTGGAAACATTACAAAACAAGCGGTTTCTGTTACGGACTTCCTGAACGTAATTTGCCGGGACCTGTTGCATGAAGAGTCCGCGGAACGGCCGTCACTCTGGCGGTGAACGACTGAAATAACCTCCCTGTACTAAATTGTATTGCGAGAATATGAGTAGAATACGTGTAATATTTACAATTACTACCAGCAATGTACGTATTCTACAACTCATTTATTTACACAATATTTAATTTCTAATTTGGATAAGTAGCTTTATCCGGCCGACCTGTCTGCTTAAATTTTGAAATTGTGTCGTCTGATTCTTGCCATTAGAATATTTTTTGGGGGCTGCGGTAAGTGTTGCCTAATATAGTTAATGAATTTAACATTGTATGATATCACTGCTTAATACGTATCAAAGCTTTTTTTTCAAAAGTGATAAAGGAGTATCGCCAAACGCGAACTAAATTCCGTTCATTTCATACATCAGTACAGGCTTGAATTCAGTATCGAAATCTAATTTTCTGATTGTAATTGTGTATCATTTGTTGTTTAAAATAAAAACGCAGGAATTTTAATGAAATGGTAATAATATTATATACTGTTCTGTAAGGGCCAAGTTCCATGTGTATAACTTAATCTGTGATGTTATGCTTCTACAATAACTTATTCTTTAATTCCTCTCGTATTTGCTTGCTTGAGTGGTTTAGGTGGACCAGGTTTGGTTCTCTTACTTTTATAATTATACACACACGTGGAAATAATCAGATAATTAAACCTAATGATCCTAACCTACTTATGTTATGATTCTGGTAATTATTTTGCTAGTGAAAATAGCCCTACATGCTATTCTCACCACCTGGTGAAAATAGTCGCAGCCTTTTTTTATTTGTATGTAACTAATACTTAAGGATCATTTGAGGTAAATGCACTTTGCATTGAAAACACAGCATATTTTCAGATACTACTTTCACTAAGTGATCAATCTCGTTTTTGTGCCATTTTAATCTAAATTGATGATCCCTCACAATGTGGGGATTTTTTAAATAAAACATTCACATTTTCTTGAAAAGTTTTGTTTTACATTGCTTCTTAGATTCCATCTCTCTGTCTCAAGAAATCATTATTTATACATGTCTACAGCATGTGACTGCTCTCTCTAAAAAGTAGAAATAATAATAATCATTTTAAATTTGTATTAAGCTCAATGGTTTGTTAAGAGATTTTACTTACAAAAATTGACAATGTGTGAAACATAATAACATCTCTACTTAATAAAAAAAAACTGGTGAAAATGACTTGTTCTGCTAGTCCCAACACCTCACGAATGTAGTTGCACACTCTTTTAAAATTTTATTTTGAGAATACTGAAAATCATTCCCATTGTGTAATGATTTTTTAGAAGTTATCGAAGAGGATGAAAAGGTGCTTACAGCACTGCAAACAACTGGGAGAATAAATAAAATAAATTTGCAGTTCGGAGAAACCTTTCTGTGAAAAAGGAACAACACTTCAGAGTGTGGTAAATTAAGAGTGTGATCTTTTCCACAATTTATCTATTTCAAGATAAACATTTTTGTGTTCAGTAACATGCATGTATCACGACACACAGTTCAGTAGTTACTGGTATAAGAGATTAATCAAGTCCAGTGAGATGTATGAAAGTAAGTATTGTATGCTGTACTTCATTAAATACTTGTTGTTCATTCATGTTATAAAACTACGCATAATAACTACAGAAAGGAAGTATGGAGTAGTAAGGTCCAATATGAATTTTCCATTTTTGTAATGGTGCTCGTATGTCCTTAGAATAAAGTAGCCAAAGTTGATAATGAAGACATGTATTTCTTAAGTTGAGTACATTAAGTACATCATTTTTGTTTGCCATAGCTTCGATCGACTTGATTTTTGCAAAATGTACTCACATTTATGTGCTGAGCACTTGAGCATGTTGGCTGCTGAAAAGTTGGTGTCACCAGGGAAACTATGTTGGGCAAATCCCAGTGCAGGTTTTTCTTAAAATAGTATTGAACATGTAAATGTAACAAAATTATTCCAACTGTACATATTTGGAATGAAAGTACTAGTTTATTTTTTTCTTGATATAACGGAGCATTTCTTTAATTTCGAGGAATTATCAACCTGTGTGTGTGTTTTGTGCACACATCAAGAAAGAAGAGATACAAATGCATAGTACGGTATGGGACTTGAACGTGGGAAGTGTAATAAATATGGCACTTCTCTGTCTGAGTCTCATATCAGCTGGCACAAAGATCATCGTGGCGAGGAAAAGAAATCAACATTTCTTCATTCATGTTAGGCTATTTAATAAATTATGAGTATTTAGTTATTATATAAGATGTTTTAGGTAAGAGAAATTGTTGATATTATTTTTTATAACATTTACAGGTGATGTTAATATTTTCTTTGTATTTTCAAAGTAGAAATATTATTCAATATTACAGTTTTCATTCTTTCAATTGCTATAAATGCTGAAACAAGTCTTAGGGAGAATTCACACCGCAGACACACGCAACACGCGACACGCGACATGCAACATGCAACATGCAACATGCGACATGCAACACGCAACACGAGTGTTTCACACCGAAGAGACAAGATGCACACGGCAAGGGACACTGGTTTCTTTGCTCAGTTTGCATGATGGTACCGATATAATTGCATTAATCAGTTTATTAGTCACCCGAAAATAACGTAACAAGAGACATTGTGACATGTAAATTGCGTTGTAAATTTGTGCAAGTTATTGAAACTTGGGAGAGGCATGTTGTCCACGAGAAAACTGAGAAATAATATGCACTGACCTCAAACTGTATACGCTAGACTTTTCAGCATGAATAAAGCGAATACCTAAACACTAGAGAAATGGTTCTCAACCTTCGTGAAACCATGTCACGGTATTTTTTTTAAGTCAATGCCCTTAGCCGGAGAATTTTCCTCGTAAATCTTTACAGTATTTAAGATTTTATGCATGAATTAACATGTACCTATGAAATTAAATATTGATAAATAAATTATAGCATAATCATAAGAGTATAATAGTTTGATTACGTGTGTAGAATTGTTGTCAAATATAAAAATATGGAAGACAAAGTGGTAACGTCGTCTCCTTGTAATTAAATGATCCCGGGTCGATAACCGGGGATGCACCGGGCAGATCAAGTTTTGATTAGTCTATTTGTGCATAAAATGGACTTAAAAAACGAAAACTCACAACTCAAATATGATATTGGGATTATGATAGTTGTCAACCAGTTTCAGCAGAACATTTGGGTGCTCAGTATAGTTGATACGAGGGCACGGCATCGGGTCGCGGCCCGGCGGTTGAAAAACAATGCACTAGAGTACTTTACCATGTTAACTAATATATTTTGGACTAAAGTGCCTCATAAGCTGACTTTTTCAAATAAAAGCAGTCAGGTAAATGGCCAAAACAAGGCCTCTTTTCACGATGTTGATGGCAAATTACAGCCAATAGATAACTGCATCAAAAAACTTGATAAAGCGAAATGAACGATGTGTTTAAATCTTAAAACATTGTTAAAACACTGTACATATCGATACTTTATTATATCAACATATTAGAGGTTCAAACATAATGCCGGTTGTGCTCTCTTCTAGAGTCTAAATACAGCTCGTTGGAATGAAGCATTCGCTGCGCATGCGCGAACAACAAACTGAAGCAACATGATGCACAGTCCGAGAGGCACGTTAGCGACACGCGACACGTGCATCTTGCCGTGTCTCTTCGGTTCGAAAGGTTGCATTGATTACTGAGGGTTGGCTTCCAAGCGACACGTGTTTCGTGCTGCATGTCGCGTGTTGCGTGTCGCGTGTTTCTTCGGTGTGAATTCTCCCTTAAAGGAACAACAATTTCGTTTTCGAAAACTATGTTTTCATACTTTTCATTCAGTGTAAAAACATATATGAATAGTAGATGCTGCTGCACTTGCTACAATAAAATATGAAATTTCACTTCAACTTAATGATCAGTGTCATGGCAGTAAATTTGTGTTAAAGGCTGAACCTTTTCATAGTATTCAACCTAGTATTTGGCTGTATTTTTTATTTATTTGATTATTGAGGAAAGTTGTTCAAAAGCCGAGCCTCCTGATGGCGCAGTGGTAGCGTCGTCGCCTTGTAATCAAGGGGTCCAGGGTTCGATATCCGGTGGAGGTACATAGTGGTTCGGATCCCACTTTAAGCTTTAGGTCCAGTCCCAATTAGTCTTACTGTGCATAAAGTGCATTTAAAACACCAAATCATTCAATCAATTGTTCCAAAGCCCACCACCAACTTCCGAGCACTGTATTGGTAATTAATATAATTTTTATGTGCACACTAACAGTAATCTGTGTCATAAGGTATGTGAACTGATCTCTGACAGTATTGAAATTATTATTATCAATTATCAACTACTTTCCAGTGTCGCCATATTGTCAACCATTCTTAACCCACAGCTGTAACATCTTGTAGTAGTATGTCTATGAAGTTGCTCATACCATTCTCTACCCCACATTTGTTGCGAGGAGGGATTTTCATCTCTGATTTAAGTGAAAAGTACAGAAATAGACTTGACGCGAACTCAGATTTATGACTTAAGCTAACCATCACTGAACCCAACATACCGCAGCTTATACGGAAAAGGCAGTCCCAATCGTCACATTAGTTGGGTGAGTAAAAAAAAAGTTTTCAATTTCAGCGTGTGTGTTATACTAGAGTAAATTAGTCTCTTAAATTACATTTTGACTTTTCTAGACTGAAGTATGTGTAATTTGTTTAAGCAAGAGTATAAATGGGCTTCTTAAAGTTCTCAAAGTTAGCAAAAATCTGATTAGAAACTGGGTGCACCCTAACAAGTATTTCTACCGGTACCCATGGTTATGGGTCCCATGAGGTGTAATCTCCTTCAAGGTGGGTCCAGGAATGAAAAAGGTTGAGAACCACTTCTGTAGAGGGATGAACCTGACGTCACCAGAACCAGTGCCCCATATGAATAGGTAGCAAGAGTGCGGGTGGCGCCTCTCAGCGGATTATTTTGAACTTCTTCCGGAGAGTAATTCCAGCAGGAGGTCAGTGCAGTCGTTTTTCCTCTCTGTATTTAACATCTGCCTACAATAGGTTAAATGTGGTTATATTCAGCTGTCTTTCTTTTCTTCAGGATTCTGTAGTTGCTGATCATTAACTTTTAAAAAAACTTTTTTAAACTGTTAATATACTCTTGTCTAGTCTTACGACGGACGGCCTACAGGCTGGCAAGGGAAGTGGGGAGCGTTGTTTTTTTTTGTTTTTCTTTCAAGGAAATATATTTTGAAAAAATCTGACTCCAACAACTCAAAGGACATAGTACACTCTACTTGTAATGATTGTTGCAGCACAAAACACTTCGTTCTAGCATGCGTTCGAAAGCAAATACATCCACATTTCAAAGAAGAACACAGTTATCCTCATCGTCGTCTATTCATTCGCTCCACACTGGCTAGACAGACACTGGACGTTGCTAGTGCCCGGCCCTCCAGGTGTCAGAGCTTATGAATTTGCAGAAATCTTTCTGGATCATTTCAGTCACCTGAAGTGAGTTATTATGAGCTATAACGGTCAAATATTGAGTAACAGGTAATTAATCTAATTGCCCGTTATTAAGAATTAATTACAATTGGTAATATTAAAATCCGTCGCGAATAAAGTTGTCTAGTGACTGCCTTAGCCAACGCTAACTTGCTCAACCACCGTTTTTCGCCCGAATTCGGATTTACATGCATTCTTATGGGGAATAGCAGGAAAAGTGCAACTTCTAAACCAATCAACCGAATTGGATGAGATTTTAACCAGCGGAAGAAAACATCTTGAAAGTACTGATTCCAAGATTTGAGCCTAATCAGAACAGAACTACGGGAGTTATGAATTATTAAAGATTCATCGCTGGATTCAATGGGAGACGCTACCCTACTGAGTTGGCCCTCTCTCTCCGTGACTGACACAATAGCGGAGGATTTAACCTAATCTCTACACGAGGGGCTGCTACCAGAGGTTAAGGACCGGAGTGAGCGTTGACCAGGATAGGAGGACAACGGTCAAAGCACCAGAAACAATAAATAAGCACCTAGACACAGAGACTAGAGCGTCCCCTCGTTCAAATCTGGAATAAAAGGGATGATTCGTAATAGCGAGAAAACAGTTTGCCTACAATCGCCACCGGAGTGTGAGCTACGTGCGACCTAGATCGGAGTCGCGATCAGACCCGTGGTCTGGATTTGTCTTTTACTCGCGTGAGTGTTTAGAGCCATGGAGTAGAGCAGAGTAGACCCAGGGTGGTCGTTTCCCCCTCGCCGTCAACGCATTCGTGCACATACGTGTGGTATGTGAGAATAACGCCAGACACGTCCACCTGTGTCAATCGTCCGAAACAACGTCCTAAGTAGTAAAAGTTAATAACATTTGATATCCATGTGAAACCGCGAATGGCTCATCGCGTATGTTCGTCTCATAGCCCAAGCCACGAATCTGTACTTACGAGAAACCGTGAAGGACTGACCTATTACTGTGCTAGTTGTCGTATGGAGTCGACAGTGTACGTGTACCGTCATGGACGTCCCTGTGAAGTGAACGAGTGAAGCCAGGATCCGATGATGCCATACGGCGGGAGATCCATTTTCGCCAACCAGGATAACCGCGAAGTGCAACAATGGAGTGCAGACGTCTTCCAAAACTGTAGGACCACTTTCACCCTACCCAGGTCAGAGGGAATGCAGCGAAGGTAAGATCCAACCATGTGCGTGTGTGAGAGAGATGACGCCAATCTACCGCGAATCTACGTAAATCAAATCATTGCATAACTTAAATCAGTGCTAGGGCATAACTAGACATCGGTATTCCGGCGGACTAATCAATGTTTTAGATCAGAGTTTATGTTAACAGCAAACAATAGTTCATAGAAATATATTTATACCTTCAGAAAAGATAAAAGGGGTTCGCGCAAGGAACAATTATTCACTTTATACTTAAAATCCTAAACGGTAAATTGTAAAAGGCAATGTAGCCAAGAAATAGCATGAGTATAGTCAAGGTATTAATTAATCTAACCTTTGTAATTGTCATATTGTCGCAATATGCCATGGAATGAGTGTATGAATGAGAGATCGAGTGAAAGAGGGCAAGATGTACTGTGTATTTATCTGTGCTTTAATATATGTGTATATTCAGAAACACCGTAGTATTATGTAACGTCATTTCAGGCACTTAAAATCAAATCCTCCTAGGTTTATTCTCGGTAACTCCGACTGTAGGCACTTATCCTGACCGTATTATAATTCATGTAATGTTTAATCTGCGTGACAGGTGTCACGTGGAGCGATTCTGCGATGTTGCCTTGCTAAGTTCAGTTGAGTTAAGTTAATTTTTGTAGCGCGTAACAGAGCCAAGCCTTATTTGGTGCATCTTATTAAGAAACATATTTTAAAACAGACAAGCCTACCGTCTTCTGCCCATGTATAGATAAGGACTTTTGTATGCATATAATATACGGTGTCAAATAAGGATGTAATGATATAGTGCAAGGCAAGAACCAGTCCACGCATGTGCGCATGCGCTGACAGGACGAGTCAGAAATGCTGATCTGAAACCTACAGCGTTGTTTAATGCGTGTATCTGGCTACCTTCCCTTCCACGTATAGATCCGTGTTCTCGAGCTAGTCCAGTCGTTCGTGGTCGGACGATACACCCACCAGACTTGTTTACAGTTACTAGTGAAACCTCTAACGATACACCCCAGAGCTCGTGTAGAGCATGTAGAACTAATTCTATCAGCAGAAAATTAGGATGTCTAAGCACTAAACTAGTACCTATTTCAGCTATAGATTATAACATGGGCTAGGATTTTAATGGCCTTAAAATTGCCAAAAAATGACCTTTAAAAAATGCATTTATGACCTACATGCATGAAAATGCCACACAAACTTTGAAAATATGACCTAAAAATTCTGAAATATTTGTAGAATAAATTATAAACTACCAAGAGAGAGAAATTCAAATTACAGATTAACGTTACAGTATCTATGACATGTTCATTGCGTATGGTAGTACAAGTAAGAAAGTTAAGTTTTTGTTACACTTTAAGTAGCTACTGATTTGCAGTACACAATGAAAATCATATGCAAAATTTCAAAAAAGAATTATTGTTGGTTGAGAGAACCTTGTACATGGACAAACTTCTCTCGAACGTGACTTGAAATGAACAATATCACTTGCTGTTAAGTCACCATGGACTGCAAACTGTTTCCCTGACAAAAAGTCCGATACAAAGCACAAAACTTTGTACTCCTTATTTTTTATCAATAATCCGTTCGGCGACAATGTATTTACTGATAGAGGGGAAATCGCATTGAGCTGAATTATTACACAACAGCTTGTATCAACAATACAGCACATAATTTCTTTGTTTCTTCAAACACAGTCGTTCAGAACTGCGCTGAAGGCAATGAGACGTGAGTTGGGAACCTGTCTCCTTCAAAGGGTTACATTTGCATGTAAAATGCCCCTTATTTCACCAAAATGTAGAAAAATGCATAAGATGACTTTTAAAAGGCCGAAAAATGACTTAAACGGTTTCAAAAGTTTAAAAAATGACCTTTACTCCAAAAACGGTCAAACAATGCAAAAAAATGCCCAAACAAAGGTATCCCAATTTATTCACTTACGTGTAAACCACGTTCCTATCTACTTATGCAACATTTCTGCCTTACCGAAAAAAAGATGCATTTGCATCAAACTCCTAGCCCTAATCATAAACAACAGAGTACCTCCTCTTTATAATATATTTAGTTCTGTAGAGTAAATCATAAATCAAGATATATATATATATATAGAAACGTTGATTAGATATATTCAAAAACATTTTTCACACGTGAGCATAGATAACTAACTGAGTTCAATTTCAGCGCCATCAGGCGTGTTTATTCCAACTTTTTCTGGATATTCCTAAATATGAAATGTTATAATGGAAAAACAAGATTGGACCTAAGAACGTGTGACGTGAGTCGTCTGTGTTGATTACTCTCAATCAAATTCACTGTGTGTTCATTCAAAGTATGTGATCAATCTCCCTTGAATTTTCCATAATTTTTGAACCCACCACCTGAAGGAAGGAAGAGCTATCACAGAAGTTTTACACCGAGCATGCATTATCAATTTGTTAGAGATGTTCAGAATATATGTACGTGTGTAGTTCCTGTGTGTGTGTGTGCTAACGTGTGTACTGATTTCACATACACTACCCACGTGAATCAATTTTAATTGAACCTACTTAGATAAGGACACTTTTTTCAACTCTGTCACTCACGTCGCACCTAGAAAGGCCATTGAAGTGTCCAACCTGAGACCATCGAATTGATAGGTTTTATGTATATTTTATTTTAAAATGAAGGTCTGCCATATTCTAAATGTTATTAAACTATATGAAAGAATTACAATTGTACATTGTCATCAAACTGACAACAGTCAGTAAGCAGTTATTTATTTACAACCTGGGTAGAAGATATGAGTCGTATATTTTCTTTCACCAATAATAAACCTCACTCATTCATTGTAATTTGAAATTGTTTCTGTAAATCACATCGCACCACGTGACAGTAGTCCAGTCTAGTTTGCCGAACTTCTTGACACTCGGTGTAGTGCATGTGCATACTTGTGCCAAGCTATTACAAGGTAATTGTGTTCACTCAACTAGACGCTGTACTCAAGAATAGAGGTCTTCAAGTTCAGAAGATTGAATACATGCCTGCTTGCTGCTTTCGACTTTCATTTGTTTTTCTTAGCATGTACAACGTGAAAGGTTTACTTTGTACTCCTTTCAAGAACGTAGTGTAAACTGTTTAGACAACAAATAAACTACGTGACACGATATCAACAAAGTAGATGGGTGTTGCACTTTGTAACCTACTAGGAGTGCAAGGAGAGTTGACACAACACGTGAGAGTCAAATTCCCAAGTTGCTAACCGCTTGTCTCGGCATCACGGAACGGATAGCAACAGCTATAACAAAATGGACATATATGCTAACAGCAGGCCCGTACCCAAGAGATAGGGGACATGGAGGCTATGCCCCCTTCGAACCACGCAATGTTGACATGTGAACCTATAAAACCTACGAAAAAATAAACATTGACATGTTTACAAGAATCATTGCTAATACATATCATTTAATTTATAAATATTGTTGTAAGCCCGTTTACCTGGGCTTTGAGAGGTACAGGGAAGTTTCATTTAAACATTTTAGGTAGAGCTTAATAATGTTTGATGGCTGAACCTGCTCCGTAGGAGGGTAGAGATATGGAAAGTTGGTGCAAAAGGTTATTCACGCTTGTTCATACCTGGTAGATGTGTGTGATGTCTTGTCCTAATGCTTCTCGCAGACCGAATCGTGAAAGTTCCAAGGTTCTATCCAGCGATCCTCAGTTCACCAAGCCAAGCGATCCCTTGCGCCTTGTAGCATGCTTAGGCAGCGGTAACTCCGTGTTCCATCGTCGTAGTTAGCAGTGTAAAGTGTTGTCTAAGTAATCGGACTAGTTCTCCATGTGGCGTCGATGAGTGTCAGAATCAAAAAAGAGAGCTAGCTCCGGGTAGGAGCTTGCTTTTATCATTATAGGCGTCGAAAGGTTGTTAAACCTTTCGAACGCGGTAGATCCTGTTTAGATCCACGCGTTTGCCTTTCCAGTTCCTGGTTTTACGGAAGTTACAAGCTAGCGCATTCTTGAGATCGCTCGCTGGTCGGACAAGTTCAGGAAATGAACAAGTGTGAATATTAACATACGAGGTTTTCTCGGTCTAATGGTCTCCATATCTCTACATTCCCCTTGTTGAAATAATCGAACCACTCTGTGATGGTCGACAACTTCATCCGGAGTAGATTATATTTAAAAAATTAGGATTTATTAACAAATCAAACGTGTAGAAGACCAATACAGGAAACCAATCAGTAGAAGAATCACATCACCGTAGAAAAAAAAATGGTAATCACCAGAAGAGTCATATCATCGAAAATAACGTGGCACTAAACATCGTTGAGAAAAAAAAATATAAAAACACGTAGAATAATAAAAATATGAAAACTGTAGGTTATAGCCTCATATAAACTCAAAAAGTACGAGCACAACAACTATGTCTTGAGGCATGGATAACATAATTGCTTAAGCGTAACACTGAACTAGTTTTGATTGAGTGATGACAGCACAATAAAAAAAAAAAAACACATGTCAGCACAGTGTGAGGAAACGCCGGGAACCGCAAGCGGTTGTTTTTTTTTTCTGTTTGGTGAGTTCAAAGTACACTCGGCGGATCATACACAATGCTGGGCGGAGCCTTGAGGTATGTTACCTATGGCAACTCTGTAAACTGCATGCCGCCATAGGCTGGACGTGCTGTGCAGCTGACGATAATAAAAAAAAAACACAAAAGAAAGAGACGTATCTCTAATCCAATATGGGTAGCATTCATGGGCACAAACTTTGGCACTGTAAATGACATATGTTTGTATTAATTGCGTGTGCCTTACGGTACTTGAAATAGCTGAGCACCGGAACACTTGTAGCCGATGTAAGATAACAATAAGTATCATGTGTCGTCGGGAAACAAGAGCAGGATGCACTCAGTGGGCGGGGCCTGTCGATGAAGATCGCCGTGACGTCAGCGAAGTTGAGTCTGGAAGTCAAATTTGCAATGGCGCTTCGGGGCAAGAAACGTCCTGGGTAAAGCGCTCCACATCTGGGTCGCGGCGTGAGAGATGGAAAGATCAGCCATGAGTCCAGACGGGAACGGGTCCTTGTTGGTGCTGGAACTCCACAAGATCGTTGTTGGTCTCTGCGATGAGCCTAGGTCTGTCGCTCGATGGTCGTCATGGGTCCAGGAACATCCGTGGCGATGAGATAATGAAACAAGCGTAAAGGGAAAATTAGGAAAAAGCAAAAGGTAGTGGAGCAGATTTTACAATAAGTGATGACGGGTTATAAAATCGATTGAAAAGGGACTTTCAGTTAAAACTGGTGAATCATTTTGGGGGGGAGGGGAGGTAATATCTAATTTGAATGACGGCGAAGGGGCGTTATTACTTATAGGATGTAGAGTTTTTTAAGGGGGCCTGTTTTTGATTAACAGGTTTACCATGTTGTAGGGAAAGTTCGCCGGGGGGGGGAATGGGGGGGAATAGGTGGAATAATTCCATGTTGTAAGGAAAGTTTGCTGGGGCGCAACGGGGGGGGGGGATTTTCGAATAGTCGGCTTAGCCGGGAATGAAATTAGAAAAGAAAGGGAGAATTCAGCGATAATAGAACGAACTAAGTGATTACGAGACATTTCCTTCTGTAATATGTGTAAATGTCGTTTATAAAAGCAATTGCAAGAATTTTACGTGTATTGTGGACAAAGGTTTAAGCGCCTTCGATTCGCTGCTAATAAAAAAATGAAAAAGAAGTGAAAAAGAGTAAGTAATAGATTTGTGTAACAGTTCATTGAAAAATAGAGTAGGTTTGTAATTTCATGGGATATGAGCTATACCATGTTGTATGCTATCAATATTTGAACTCTAAAATTAAAGGAGAGAGTGGGAACATTTGCCTATTTTATTATATGCTTTATTAACATATTTAGTGTATTGCAGCTTTCAAAGAAGCAGTTCGCGGTACACCTGAGCGTAAATAAAAAAAAATTGCTATGGCCAAAAAGCCAATTGTTCAAGCAAGTTCTACGCAGTTCATTTGTTCTTTAAATCATTGATCTTGATCTATCTTAGTTCATTCGTTCTTTATGTCTTTGTACTTTTTTCTTCATTTGAGCGTATATGTACCAGCAAATGGGGAAAAAAAAATATTTGCTAGTTCGGATCATAAACACACTAAGTACTTATTAGTCAAATCAGCTAAGTGATATGTTCTGACTATTACCATGCGTTTAAACGCAAATTATAAAATAACATTAAAATATCTGTAAAAAAAATTAATTATTAGGCAAGAGATGTATTATAAATGTTCCGACGATTGAGATAGCATTCTGTAATCCTGATCTTGTTAAAATAAAAATAACCATGTTGTATTAAAAATAAAATGAGTTCGTTCTAACGAAGAAATGCAGTGCGTGCACGAGAAGTGGAAGGAGGGGGGGGGGGGAGGTGGATGAGCGTGAGAAAATGCTGAATCATGCATGTGCAATGTACGCAACGACGAGCGAAGAGGCTAAAGCGAGTGACAACGGAATGGCGTGTTAATGAATGTTAGTGGGGTTATCATGGCACTAGTCGTAGCGGGCTTTAAGTCTAGAGATAGTAATAGTATCAGTCTTTTGTTTACTTCTCCCGTCGATGTAAGTTACTTCGTAGGAATTCTCATTAACTTTACGAAGAATAGTTCCTTTATACTTATAAGAGGACGCAAAGGCTTTTGACACGCCTGGAGTTGGAGTGGCATCTAGAATCCATACATGTTGTCCTGGTGAGTATTGTATTTTCCTAGAAGTGCTGTCTACATACTTTTTCTGCTGTTCATAACGCTTGTTCAAGTTGTCATGTGCTGTCTTTCGTATGGAGGTCAGGAGTTCAAGTCTCTGTGCGTTCGTCTGGGAAACATTGTCGGGGTTCGAAGGAAGGACAGCGTCAGCTAAGATCCTTGGGTTGTAGCCAAATAAAGTAAAATACGGGCTCTGGAGGGATCCAGAATGGATTGTAACGTTGTGGCTAAACGCTGCGCTAGCCAAATAATCACACCACGAAGCTTTCTTTTCTAACACAAAGACTCTCATAACCTTCTTTAAGTAACTAAATGAACTCTCAACTAATCCATTCGTGAAATGGGCACAAGTATCTACGTATTTTAGTTGTACGCCTGTAATATTGGCTAACTCTCGTAAGAGTAAACTTGAATTGGGCGTTGAACGATCTAAATAGATCGTTTCCGGGATGCCATGAACTAAAAAGACTTTCTCAACTAGGGCTGTTGCTATGTTTTGTGCATCGTGATTAGCCAAAGGAGCTGTAATTACATACCTTGTACAACTATCGACTACTGATAGGAAATATTTGTATTTGTGCGTTTTTGAAGAGACTAAAGGACCACATACGTCAATATGAATTCGTTGGAAAGGTATTTGGGCTGGTTGAAATGTTTGCAGCGTATGCGGTTTAGAACCTTGTGGTTTCTTTGAAATCTGACAAGGGATGCAATGTCTAACCTTATCGTACACAAATTTCTTCATATTGGGGAAAAAGTAGCGCATAAGCATTAAATTATATGTCTTTTGTGCACCTTGATGACTTCCATTCATTTTGTGTGCATGAATAAGGTCGAAAACTTGATTTCTTAAAGCATGAGGAATACAAAGCCTATCCCTATTACCAGTTTTGATTTTATTAGTCCTGTATAAGACTCCATTTTTGAGTACATAAGAATACGAAAGCTTTTCTAGTTTAGGGTCACTAGCTTTATCTTTGTTTTCTAATACATCAATAATGTCTCTGAAATAGGGGTCTTTACGTTGTTCTGAACTAATATCAAAATCTGCTGCTTGTGCATGAAATACTTGATGAAAAAATAAGTCATCATCATCATCATCATCTTTCTTGTCATGATTAGTCTTGTCAAGCGGTAAACTTGCACGGGAGAGTGCATCCGCAAGTTCATTTTTACTAGCGCTGACATGCCTTAGTTCTATAGGGTTGTCTTTGGGAATTACAGGTGACTGAGTGTTTACTGTATCATTGGGAAGGATTACTGGATGCTGGCTCATAAGGGAAGCAGATGGTGTAAAAAGTACAGGCTTATGGGTATTAGGTGTCGTAGTGGTAATGTTCAAATTGATATAAGTCTTGGATCGTGGACTTAACTGAACTGTGTTTGAAAGGGTAGCTTTTCCCTCATACACATTTACATTCTCAATTTGAGTAAATATGTCATGCGACAGCTGGTGAGTCTTGTACTTTGATCTTAAAATACTATAATTTGGAGTACGTCCTAAATGACAAAGTGTTATTGTATTGTCTTTCAACGACATTTCGCACCTCTGCGTTCGTAAAAAGTCATTTCCTAAAAGGGGAGGGATGTTAGTTGAATCTACTATTCTAAATGGGTGCGAATATTTACGCTTTCCAATTATGATAGGAAGAACGACAATTTCGGACACACTCAGTTTCGATCCGGACACACCTTGGATTGTGGATTGTACTTTGTATGTTTTTCTTTCAGTAGGGAGAAGATGGGAAGGATAAATTGAGATTTGGGAACCCACGTCAATAAGTAAATCTACCTGTTTTCCTTGTATGCTACTATTAATAAAGTATAGGCCATTTCTCTCAATTATAGGAACTTTATCTAATCTGGTATTATCTTCGATTTCGTTCCTGCAAGTCGAAGACGATTTTAGTTTAAATCACTGTCTCGTTGTGGCTTGTAAAAGCAGTTGTCGCTTTCGTGATTATAACGACCACAGAACTTACAGGCTGAGGTATTTGCATCGTCGCGATTAGCCTGATCTCGACGCTGAAACCTGTTGTTACCATTACTTCTGAACTGGCCTCTTGAGTTCGATCGAAAGTTACCTCTGTGATTAGCTCTAGAATTATTATTATTTCTGTAGGAAGAGGACTTATTATTCCCCTTGTTGAAACCTCTGTTATGTGCGTTTTGATTAGCCGTCTTCGCAAATTCCAGCACATTTGAACAAAGATTGAAGAGAGAACTGGCGTTGATCTCTTCGTTCGAGTGCAGAGTTAAGGTCGAGATTTGTGACGAAAGTTTGTTTATTTCGTCACCAGAGGTAGCACTTGGAGCGTGTTCTACTCTGGGTACGGCTGGTGGTGCCGCGGAGCGGGCATTATCAGAACTCGGTATATGATACATTCCTTGATACCCTGTGTGGGAACTATTTACGAGAGCCGGACTTTGGACTTGATGTGTCAATGGTGGGAGAGAAGGAAATGGACACTGGTTGTATGGTACAAAGTGCTGAGTCAGGTTGTGAGAATTACTACTGGGGAGGGGGGAATAGACCTGTGCATGCGAACAGCTGTGAAGTGCTGACGGAGTGAATGTCTGGGGCAAGCTCGCCTGAGCAATGGCCTGATCAATTTCCAATTTCTCTTCCAACATACGGGAATTAATTAATGACTGCTGGCGTTCGAAATTCTGTAGGTGGGCAATTAATTCTTCTGTTCTAGCAAAATGCTTGTTGGTTAAACAGCCAATGTATTTGGCTCGCAGTCCCGTGATGATGTAAGAGAGAGTTTGTTCTTCAGTGGCGTTCGGGAAGTATTGCTGGACTAATGCCTTTTTAGCAATAACGTAGGTGTGAATGGGCTCGCTTACCACCTGTTTTCTCTGGAGAATTATCTGTACAGGATCTGCTGACAAGTATGATCCCTTAAATAGCGTACTTAGCTCGTCTTTGATATGGGTGTATGTCAAGTCTACAAAATTGGGTCGTTTCTGTATGTCATGAAAATAAGTTAAAGCGGTGTCCGTCAAAAATAAAGGTAACATCTCTTTACGCTTAGCTTCCGTCCATCCTGCGGCGTGTGCTACATTTTGAAACTTAAGGAAAAATGAGTCAATGTGCGTAGGGTCATTTCCGCTAAATGGTGCCGGGTATAATGCAGTTGGAATTGGGGTAGCCATGTTAGTCGTGGGAATTTCTACAGTTAAGTGATCAGAGTTATTAACAATGTTAGAGGAAGTTGAAACGGGAGCCGGGGTACTCGCTAAGGGTTGAGGTTGGTTTTTGTTGGGTGTTTGTAGTCCAAGGACAAATTGAGGGTAATTTCTATTAGCAGACCTTAACCGTGTTAGTGGAGGGGAGGGAATTGGGGTTAAAGGTCGTGAATTTATTGGATTTGCCGTGATTGCAGTTGCTAACTCTATGATTTGGTCGAGGGAGGAATCTAGGTGTTCGTGCAACGCTATCTGTGACGTATTCATAAACGAAGGTTCGTCGTGCTGACCAAAGAACAAAGGAACGTATGAGTATACAGTTATTTATGTCATTAATATATCGCTGGTCAAATAAGTATAAGCAAGTGTTCTCATTCCTGTGTGAATGATGCTTGAATACATGTTATGCAGAAGAACTAGATTTTTGTTGAAAAAGGGGGGGGGCTCGGCATAAAAGAAAAAGAGGGGTTGTTTTCCATAGGGTATTACACAAAGTTGTCACTAGGTCTGACGCATCTTAAGCGTACTGTGGGAGTATGAGTTGGAATTATTAAAAATTTACTTTAAAAATGCTCCCAAAGTGGGAGGGAGGGGGGGAGAGAATAATTTAATGTAAAGCAATTCGTACAGGAGGGTACTTAATTGCAAAAAGGGCCTGAAGCAACTCCACCATGTTGTAAGCCCGTTTACCTGGGCTTTGAGAGGTACAGGGAAGTTTCATTTAAACATTTTAGGTAGAGCTTAATAATGTTTGATGGCTGAACCTGCTCCGTAGGAGGGTAGAGATATGGAAAGTTGGTGCAAAAGGTTATTCACGCTTGTTCATACCTGGTAGATGTGTGTGATGTCTTGTCCTAATGCTTCTCGCAGACCGAATCGTGAAAGTTCCAAGGTTCTATCCAGCGATCCTCAGTTCACCAAGCCAAGCGATCCCTTGCGCCTTGTAGCATGCTTAGGCAGCGGTAACTCCGTGTTCCATCGTCGTAGTTAGCAGTGTAAAGTGTTGTCTAAGTAATCGGACTAGTTCTCCATGTGGCGTCGATGAGTGTCAGAATCAAAAAAGAGAGCTAGCTCCGGGTAGGAGCTTGCTTTTATCATTATAGGCGTCGAAAGGTTGTTAAACCTTTCGAACGCGGTAGATCCTGTTTAGATCCACGCGTTTGCCTTTCCAGTTCCTGGTTTTACGGAAGTTACAAGCTAGCGCATTCTTGAGATCGCTCGCTGGTCGGACAAGTTCAGGAAATGAACAAGTGTGAATATTAACATACGAGGTTTTCTCGGTCTAATGGTCTCCATATCTCTACAATATATACAATTTTCTAAATATAGAATTATCATGGCAGTTCAGAGGTCATACTGGACAAATAAAATTAAAGGAAATTGTAAAATATAGTTAATTTGCGGAATACAGCATTATTCGAACACTTCTCAGAATTGAATGTAAACAATACGCACCCAGCTGTACACTGTGTGACAGCATTAGTCCGTAACCGAGTATGTTGCTCATTGATTCGTCACCTTGAAACTCTTTAATTATACGTATAGTTCTAGCTACAATACTAACATTACGTTGGGGTCATATCTAATACTAACTAACTAACTAACTCTCTAGTCTTCTTAAACCCGATGGTTTATGGCTGCAGCAATACAAGCCTTCCATTTTTCCTATCCTGAACAAGATCTTTCCTAGCACGTAGAATGTCGAAATTGTGAGTTAAATGTTGGGTATTTTGAGGAAATATTCCGGGAGTTGTATTTTTTGTTATCTCACGTCGCTTATAAGCCCCTTTGCAACGATGAAAATAAGTGATGATTAGATGAAATTGATGAAAGGATGCAAAGAACACCCATGTCCAAGCTGAGACTCGAACCTGAGATTTCCAGTGACGAGGTAGTAAGTCAACCACTTAATGCGCTCGGACACTGAGCTCTGTCTGTCAGCATTCTCATTGAATGTAAGATGGATAACTGTAACAGATAAATGACAAGGTATCGACAATTATGCTATCTGATCAAAAGCATCCGGACACCTACCACAAACTATAGTCACACTTTCAACGTGATACGCTTCACAGTATTAGACTTTACTATGGGGTAGGTAAACCGTCTCCCTTGATCACAGCCCGTACTCTTGCAGTAGACTTGCCTGCATAAATCTGAAAGGTTTTGGAGAAATGGAAAGTCACTGTTAGAGACCGGGTTTTAAAGCGACATTTTTTACTCTAAAAAGGACCAAAAAAGGGAAAATTATTGCCAAGAAAAGGAAATGATAAAGAACTATAGTTTATTATCGCACTTCGCTAAAAAATATTATTTAAAATGAAAGCATAAAAAAATGCAAGACATTTAGTGTATCTCGTTTTATGTATGAATGGTATACGTACATTGTGCTTCTAAGCCCATAGCTCGTTGGTGACGTATTGAAGACTCAATATACATGTGACTAAGGTAGGGTATGCCATTGGCTAAGCTTCTGTGCTGGTTGAGCGAGGAGTTTGGCGTGGCAGATCCTTGCCGACTGGGGGAGACTTAGGACTAACTGGACACAGGCTGGACACAGGCTGAGTATACTGTATTTCCGTGTATCACCCTTTTTGGGCCTGCATGGCCTGCTGTAATTTGTCTAACGTTAATATAGTTAATTCGACTTCTTAAAAGTGCCAGAGAAGGATTTTTTTTTTTTAAAGGTAGATTGCTCCGGGTCATGTTGGCTGTGGGGGTTTTTGGCGGGCTGCAGTTGACTCGGACGTGTATAGCCGTTACGTACTGACTTTTGACAAACTAATTGGACGGACTGTTATAATTTAATTGGGAGATAATACATAGTTATTTTTGTTGAGTTAACTAAAATGTGGTTCTTAGGTGTTTTGATTGGTTATGAATGAACCATGTAATGCATATATAAATTTGGAAAGTATATTTAATGATAAGATTTGTTAATAAAGATTATGGATGAAAGAATATTAAGTTTACATTAAATAGTTTAAATACCTACTGAAAGATAATTAACTTCCACTGCGCAGATAATATAATCCTCGTCCCAATTCTTTATTATTTATAAAGGGGAAATAAGAGACGTACAGGATTATATGCTCTCACTTAAAGTAATATTTATAGTGGAGTGCAAAAATAAATTATGGTCCTTTTTCATTTTCTTTTTTTGAAGGTAAAGTACAGCGAACATTCTTACCATCCTTTTCGATGAAATCTTCCTTGAAACATCTTACAGCATTACATAGCTTGCTTCCACTTGTAATTACCTAGCTTCGCTATTTCGCTGACACTCAATACAGTCGTCGTTGTCATACAGTAAAATTAAAACTATTCAAAATCTTTAAAAGAAAGTCTAAATCTAGCGGGTAAGTACACTTTGAACTCAATCCGCTTTCAATGTGTTTGTTACTGATTAAGCCCAGGTCGCAATGTTGCAACAATCGCTGTAATACGCTCCGAACAGTCATGGAGAGAAGGTAAGTAGAAGGCAAGGTACATAGAGTTTAGGTAAAGTCATCCGAAGATAGCCAATCTTGCACGAATGCGTGACGTCACGGGAGAGACAGTGAGCTCGGCTGAAGCATACGGTCCATAGCATTTATATGGGAGATTCAGAGAGCGAAAGTATATTATTACTTTTAGGAGGTGGAAAATATTAATTGTCATCCTCCAAGATGGTATTGAGGCATCCTTTTAATGATTAGTAACATAATTGAAAACGCGCTACTTTTAAAAGGAGGCAAAGTACATGTGAAAAAAATGTATTTTGAAAATCCATATTCCTGAAACTTTCTGACCTAGAATTTCGTCATTTTACAAATCGTAATATAATTTTAACAAAAACGTGGCATTAAAAAATAATTGATTAATAGACTTAGTTTATTTTACTTCGCTTATCTGTCACATATAGCTAATCGCAAAGATGAGGATGCGTGATGATATGATGAAAGGAAAGTAGACCTATGCCCGCGAGGAGGTTATTGAAACAAATAATTATTACAAGACGTTGTGATGAAAATTATTAATATATCTGAAATATCGAGAGTTGACCTTGCAGTCTCTAAATGTACTTTTAGGGTTACGCAAAACCTTTACTCAAAATTGCTAGTGTAAATTTATAAGCTATTAAAATTTAAAACTTATTCCTGTTCGAAAAAAGAAACTGCCAAGTCAAATTAATATTTCGTATAAATACAAATATTTTTCTTTCATGAGGCCAGGACAGTATCTGGAGGGGACGGTGGCTTGGGAAGGCTGGCTATAGCCCCGGATCTCGATCTGCAAAGGGGCTTCCAGTGGGAAAACATTGCTATGAAATAGTCCAGAAGAAGGGACGAAATTATTATTTTTTAATGGCTCAAGAATACAAAGATATAAGTGCACATTTGACAAGCTTAGTCTAAAACTTACAACTGAAATCGTATGTGTGTGTGTGCGGGGGGGGGGGTGGCTACGTGAGGTAACACAGTGGAATATGATTCACAATACTAAAATTAAAATAAATATGTGGGAACAATAGAAATCAAAATATGTTGTAGCTAGTGATGGCGCAATAGTAAAGATGGAGGGGTAAGTCATATTTTCCCGGGGCAATCATGTTTATTATTCCGTTACATACGACACAAAAATGCATATTTTGGCTAAAAGAGCATTCATTCATTTATTTATTTTTGTCGTTTTACTGGGGGCAGATAAGATAGAGATAAATTGTCGAACGAGAATAGGGGGGCGTTGCTGCCCGCTGTAGTGTGGTCACTGCCTATAGCTATGCTGGAGAAGAATGCACCAATTAATACGTTATTAAATAAAACAGATACTTTTAAAACTTTTATTAAAAATAATTTGTAACTATGATTTAAATTTAGATAGAGCACATACTTGTTTAATTTATTTTGGATGAGTTAACTTATGAAGCCTGCCATTTCCGAGCCTTCTTCCGGTGTAACTGCACTGCCCTTTGAGCCCTAGCTGCTGCTTTCAGGTGGCGGAACGAGCAGAATACTAATTAAAACAAATATGTGACAAAAATATATATATATAAAAAAAAGTGTTGAAGCTATTGACGGCGCCAAAGAAAAGACAGAAGACAAACGTGGAGAGTTCAGTGATATTTTACGGGAAGCAGTAACGTTTATTAAACCCTTACATTTACATACAATATTAAAAGGTTCTGCTTTTAAATCTCGCACAATGCATTTTTCACAAAAATGGGCAAACCCTCATTTTTATATCAATCAAGCTGTGATATTTTAGATTTCTTCCGTTAGTTTTCTGATAATAGTTTTCACAGCTTTCCTTAGCATTTAGGCATGATTTCAGTTGACAAGAACAAAATAATCTTATTTGAAAACATAGAGCAAAAAGAAATCCAACGCGCTTAAGTTAAAACTCCCTTACATTGGAAGCCTGGAGAGAACAAAACAGGGGTTCCTTCGTAACACGATTTCTTGAAAACCATTTTACACATTTGAATCAACTTTGTGATAAATTGATTAGAAAGGATGAATCTTAACAGTAAAAGTTGTAACTTTTCCCCTGCTTCTATATTTTAGAAGATATTCGTTGTCAAATATCTCAATATTTGCGTAAGGAACCAGCCTTTTCCGTGCGAGCTTTTCGACAATGACGTAATGCATCCACGGACAACTGCGCATACGATCTGCGCCGCCGAACCAGCACCCCCTGAGTAGAAGACGGTGTTTATTTCTTTCCTCTAAGCTGCACGAAACAGACAATTGTTAAATGTCAATGAAGAGAACAAGAAAGACGTATTTTAAAAAACGAAAAAAGGGGAATGTAGGCTGAAGAACTAGTCAAAAAAGGGTCCAGAAAGGAAAATGGTTTTCAAAAAAAAGAAAATAGGGAATGTGGGCTGAATAAGAAAAAAAAGGAACTCAAACCAAAGAAATTTTGTTGGTGGAAGATAATTATCAACGCTGTTGTTATTTATTCCATGATCCGTGCTGAAAAATAAGAAAGGAATTCCCTTTAAAGTCCGGTCTCTAGTCACTGGCAACCAGAACCTGACACATCAAGCTCCTCTATAGTTTGCGAAACTTCACAGTAAGATTCTAAAGTGTCCACTGATCATTATTGTTTGCTTCTTTGTTTCATTTGGTTTATTTTACTTCGCCATTCTGTAGCTTTGGATAATCGCAAATGTGAGGATGAGTGATGATATGATGAAATACATAAACTGACAATCACAAAGAGCATACTCACACAGATCGTGATTCGTAAAATGACGCAAGGGCGTAATTGATAATGAAGTTGAATAAATTTCTTCAAAAAGATACAAGTACGGATTCTTAAAGAGGACAAAGACTGAAAAATATTCAGTATTTGGAAAAGGAAACAACAAAACTAGAACAGAGCATAACCAGAGCAACAACATAACAAAAAATCCCATGTTTATATAAATATCGAAATTTGCCTATAGGCAATACAATTTATCAAGGTTTGGGAAGACAGAATAACTCAACATAAAAAAAATATACGCTAATCGACAGCAAATAGATAACTGAAAATACTATTCTATCGTTAAAGCTCATAACAAGTTCATCACTCTTGGAAATGATTACCACTACGCCAGTCTGAAATGTACAACAGGTCTTTTCATTGTGGTGATGAGGACTACGCCAAACTACAATGTACAATGTTTCTTAATAGTTTTAGGACAACGACATTTTAAACTAGGCAACCCAACTTACCCAAGGCGTTGTTGGGTTGCGTGTAGAGTTAGGCTCAATTTCAGGGTTGCCACATGCACAATAGATATTTACACAAAGGAAAGGAAGTGAGAGGAAACGTAAGGCGACAAAAGAGAGGAGAAGAGAGAAGGCGACATCAGAGAGGAGAAGAGAAAAAGCGAAAGGAGAAGAGGAAAGGTAAAGGAGGGAAGAAATAGAGGACAAAAGTGGATAGGAGAAGTAATGAGGAGAAAGGAAAGAGATGCGAGGAGATATGAGAAAATGGAGCAAAGAGGAGAGAGGAGAGGAGGATACGATAAGAGACGAGTGTAGAATAGAGTAAAAGAGAGAAAAAGAGAAGAACGAAAAAAGAGGAGAAGAGTGCAATGGAGTTGGAAATCTAAGACAGGAGAGGAGATAAGAGGAGAGGAGAAGTGTGGGATGGAGACATGAGGCGAGAAAAGCAGGGAAGGCGATATGAGATAAAAGCAGAGAAGGAGGGGAGAGAAGAAGGAGAAGAGAAGAACAGAAGAGAGAAGAGATTGATTGATTTGATTGATTTAATTTATTTTACTTCGCGTTTTGTGCCTCTTGGCCAATTTGCGAAGATGGGGATGAGTGATGAAATGATGAAATTGATGAATGGACATAACCATAACAGACTACTCAATAGAACAAAACAAATTATGTCATCATAGACATTTAACATATTAAACACTTGAAATGATACAATAAGTGTATCATGGCATCCTTCCACAAACAAAAAGAAAGTTAATAAAATACAAATTGAGTAAATTTTCTTTTTAAAACTCTGGGGCCAACTTAACAACTGCTTCTCAGTTTCCTAGAGTGTAGGACAGGGCAGAGGTATTCCAAGTGATAACATCTAATTGTTTAACACTAGTTTCTCCACTATCGAAATCTTCCGTCTGTGTAGCACTTTCTTTCCTCCTCCAATTGTAGTTACGCCTATACCGGTTATCGCGATGTGGGGAGAAATTATTATTACCATACGAACTTCTTCTTCGGAATGGCGTTCTTCTTTCTTCTGCAGAAGATCGCTGTGATCCCTCAAAGTTCCTTCTTCTGTAGAACCAGCTTCTATTTTCTTCTCCTGAAGGATTGTTGCTTTGTCGAGCGCTACCACTTAAGTTCTCATTATCCGATCTTCAGTTACCTGCAGGCACCTTCGCTGAATTGGGTTGATTTCTGGAGAACGTCAATTGCCTAACTCTAGCTTGGTTGGGTCTTCTGTCCTCGAATCTCGGGTTTTCTGTCCTCCATCCATCGAGTTGCTCCGAGGCTTCATATCTTCCCAAGAAGCTGGTAAGTTGGTCCATGTTGCGTGGATCGCGAGTAAGTACCAACTGATGCACTAGCAGCGGAAGTTGACTAATAACCAAGTTCAGCGCTTTGCTTTGGTCAACGCTATCCACAAGATTACAATAAGAGCCATATGTGTCCCAGCAATATTCTTCAAGTGAGAGGCCACAGCTCCTTGAATACCGTTTGTTTCTCAGCATCTGCATTTCCCTTTGCTTGGCATCAGCAGAGGCATATTGTTTTCTAAAAGCAGCACAAAAATGTTCGAAAGTCTTCCACCTCTTCTCATTAGCAACAAACCACGCCTTAGCCTTTCCTACCACAAGAGAGGGCAATAACTTCAATCTAAAAATCATAGGGACATTCATTACATCCAAGTATGTTACTAGCTCTTTTAAATACCTCTCAGCAGAGACAGTATTAATCTCTCCAGTAAACTTTGAAACAGCGTTAACATCAGACATGCGAAAAGATTTGTAGGAACTATTCTTATAGGCATTGTCACGAGATATCTCATCCTGTTTCCATCTCTCAGACTTTCCATTATTATGTCTCTTCCTGGGCTTTGTAATTTTCCTAGTTTCAGTTTCCTCGGAACTAGAGGAAACTGTAGAGCAAGAACTTGACGACTAACGATTTCTTTTCCTCATCTTCCCCTTGGAATCATTTATCGTTGTTGAACCGCTCATTCCCGGTTGAAACACAGCTTCACCATTTTGAGAAGGTTCTCGAACCCGACAGCCTGCCATTAACATCTGTAGTTAGTCGACCTGCTTATCTACAGATGCGACTTTCTCCGTAACTTCTTCAAGTTTCTTTTCTTGCCTTCTCTGATTTAGCTCTAAATTATCAAGTAATTCTGAGGAACCCTGCGTTGCTTCTGGCCTTGGAATTATTTCAACATTCTCTATTCGTCCCCTTAATTTCTCAATTTCATTTTCCATTTCCTTTTCTTTAGCTTCTCTAATTGTTTTTTCCTGTGTCAAGTCAAAGTTCCACTTTTCATAATCCTCCTTTTGCTTTTCTTCCAGCTTTAGTATTAATTCAGCTACTTGCTGCCTCTCACACGCAATTTCCTTCCTCAGAGTCTCCTTAATTTCTCTACATTCCTCTCGCCCCTCTTCTATTCTAAATAATAATTCTTCCTTATCTTGGCTGAGCAGCTTCATCACTTCTCTTTCTTTATTCCTCTTTATCTTCTCTTCTGATTCTTTCTTGTTCATTTCTTATCCTTTCCTGTTCCTCTTTATCTTCTCTTCTGATTCTATCTTGTTCATTTCTTATCCTTTCTTGTTCCTCTTTATCTTATATTCTTCCCATTTTCATTTTCTCCATCAGGGTTTGAAACAACTGTTCCAAACAAGGACTTCCTTCGTTACCCTTCTTTTTACAAATAAGGCATTTCAATTCTCCCCCCTTATACTGCGATTTTGGCAAAGGATAACCAGCACAACGTAAGTGGAAGCTTCTTTTACAATCGTTGCACTTGACCTCTTCATCATCAGCTTTTCCCTTATCGGAACAGCAACTTAAAGTATTCATTTTTAACTTACGACGATCAGTTCTTAAATTACGCTTCTGCATACCCTACTCAAACACATTTATCGAGTCCCGCGTTGCGGCTCCAAAACGTTTATACGTTATGTTACGTTCCCCGGTTTATTCTCAATGGATCTACTTACTTTTATTCCTCTACGGCGAACATGAGACTTATCAGTCTACTATGAAGTACTCAGGTTGTGGGAAAACACATAAGGGTATGTTTACGTAAACCTTACTAACTCTCGCACACCAAAATATATATTTAGATGTCAGTTAATGTTAATATATTACACTTGCACTCGCAATTAAACTCCTTATTACAAACAAAATTGTATTAAGATCATAATTGTTCTTGACTACACAAATTAACACATTCACATTTCCAAAAGCACTTCCATCATCTCGCAATATTCATAATATCTCTCTCCTAACAACCCTCAATCAAATGTTTTAAGGTTAGTCCATAACCATAACAGACTACCCAATTGAACATAACAAATTATTTCATCATAGACATTTAACATATTAAACAAAATACCCATGTTGTGATTGATGGCTGGAAATATTGGAAAACCTAGCTTTGCACATTATCTACCTAACCTGATAAGCAGCATGAAAAAATGAAAGTATTTACCCATGTGGTGATTAATGACTGGAGATATAGGAAAAGCTAGCTTTGCACATTATCTGCCTAACCTGATAAGCAGCATGAAAAAGTGAAAGTATACAACAAAATCTCTTCTGATTTTGCATGTATTTCATAACAAGAATATCTCACATTATAGTGGATAATGAGATATGTCAAAATACTTATATAAACACTAGGTTGATAGCCTGAGCACTGTGACACTACTAGTAGTCATGGCATACTGTCACTTTCAGAGGGCTGTGTTTTTTTTAAGCCAGTACCATGTCTGTTTTGTTTATAATTGCACTTCAATGTAAACAGGATTTTGATTATGACTGCTATGTTCATTTTATATATTATTAAAGGTTTTTCATAGGCTAATTTTAATCTTGATAGCTTGTGCAACGAAACGAGAGATGATCTAACAAGTATTGAGTTTGGTGAATGTTGTAGATTCCATATTTAAGCCAAATTCTGACAAGTATAAACAACAAAATTAAGTTAGCAAACTAACTATGAACAAAATAATCGTAATAATTAGAATTTGAATTATAAATACACCATACAACATTATGCTGTGATCCCCTGTATTGGGCAGGCGTTGTGAATCTAGCCACGTAACAGGCTAGCGACAGCTTAGCAACTTGGAAATACATGCTAAAAGTAAACCTTTCCTACCTAACCTAGCGACCTATTCATCTAATAGCAGAAATAAACAAAACTTAACAAGCCTAATTTATTCACATGTTTATTTCTGTCATTGTATGCACACGTGAGTAGGTTAGGCAGCCCATGTTTGATGTTGTTAACATATATATCTAAGCTGCTTAATTTAGCTGTTGCTACCCACTAGCCACAGTGTGTAAGACTCAAAGAATTTCATTACCGTGGCTGTAGTGCTGCCCTATACTTACATTTCGTAACGATGTCACAGGATAAATTAGTTGATTCGTAATTTGTATTAAATAGAGGCTCTGAACGTAACAACTTACATGGTATTCTACGCCTCTTCACTACGCACAGGGAAGTGAGAAACAACATTTATTAAAAAGAAGAGGACAAATTTTGTGCAAAATTAAGAGGGAGTCATATCAACGTAAACGAAAACTATATAGCTATTTTTAACAGTAAAAACATGCAGGGAAGTACTTTGCGTCTCGACCATTCACTTTTTCACTACACACAACGCAGGCAACCTATTTCTCGCGATTATAGTTTCATTTCAGTGCTTCTTTACGTCCATGTATTTTAATTAAACAAGGAAAGCGAAATACTTTTTTAAACACTGGCTTTAAACTGTCTTGTTCCACGTCCACTTTTTCACACACGTTACACAACACAGATTAAATATATAACGTGCATAAGTATAACACAATTAAACACACTGACAATCAACTTACCTCTCAATAAACAATATTATTCTTCATAAGATTAGCACGAGTCCAGGTCAGCGTCGAAGGTAAACACAACATGGCCGCCACACAAAATGTCCCTTATGGCCGCCACGCGTACGTGATGACTGAAACCAACGTTTCAAAATCTTTCTGAAACATTCCTTCGAGATATAAGAAAAATGAAACGTTCCAGAAACTAGACAATGAAACGATAACATTGCAATGTTTCAGAAACAAAACTGGGACTTCGTGTGATGCTTTCTATAACGTCAACGCGAAACCAGAATGTTAGAAACGTAAATGAAAGATTATGATATTTCTGAAGTATGTTTGAAACTTGGTGCGCTGTATGGGCTAGTCATAGATCACAATAATATTAAAGATGGTGCACTCATAACTTAAACAAAGTTGATCTCACGAGTTAACACTACATATTAGCTGCTTAAAAAATATTAATAATAGGGTCTATAGTTTCTTAGTGTAACAGATATCCAAGATTCCAATTTGGCGCCACTCTATTTTAACGTAACATGTCCTAGTAACAGTTTATAAGTGGTGCTGCCATCTGTATTGGTGCCTTGTAAGTACAAATTGATAAGAGGTGGAATCACTACTAACCGCATGAAACTAAGAGAGAGTGTATAGATACACTTACAATGGAAATAAAAACGACCTGCTTGGCGGAATGGTTAGCACAGTGCGCTATGACGTATGTAATCTCAGATTTGAATCCGGAATGAGTATGGATGTTCTTTGAGAGAGTTCTTACTTAGTATCATCAC
Source organism: Lepisma saccharinum (assembly GCF_977018435.1). Taxonomy (NCBI): domain Eukaryota; kingdom Metazoa; phylum Arthropoda; class Insecta; order Zygentoma; family Lepismatidae; genus Lepisma; species Lepisma saccharinum. The sequence continues at coordinate 29,163 of NW_028143196.1, forward strand.
TCATCCACGTCTTCACAATTAGCCAAAATGGCAGAAAAGCCAAGTAAAATAAATCAAATAAATAAATAAATCAATCACAAGAAAGAAAAAAAATAATCACCTGAAATCATCACTTAAGAAGATGTTTTCAATATTCAATTATTGTTTATTTGTGCTCTGTCCCAGCCGAGAGGTCCGGAACACTGACTGGTTGTATTTCATGATAGCTGTACTAAAAATTTGTGCAAGTAACATTGAATTTATCCAGAGTTTTCAATGTGCTGGATTGTAAGGTTGTTTTTAAGGGGTGTCAAGTGAAAAATTAACAGCAATATTAGGTCTTTAGGAAAACAATTAGGGCCTTGTGTCATAGAAAATGTGCTACTGTTGCGAATGGAAAGAAATTACCAGGTCTCGGTAGTTGAAAAATCATTTTTTTACCTGAGCCTTGTAAGCAATGCTAAATCATTTTTTTCATTTTCGGCTTATTTTTGCCTTTTAGGTTATTTTTCAGTATTTTTTTGCCGTTTTCTTTGATTTTTTTCAGTTTTGAGGTTTCATTTTCTCCTCACCTGAAGCACGACAATATGCAAACAATCAACAATAATTATGCATTGTTGCACTTGCAAGCATAATTTACATATTTAAATTGCCTGACATGGTCATTTTAACAAGTTCGTCGTTAATCAATACAAGAACACTAAAATGTTTGGCAATGGATTAAATAATTAATTGCGGTAAATACAGTCCGTCCATTTACTTCCGAGGCCGAGAGATCGGGAGAAGTGTTGCGGGCGGCGCTAGCGGAGATGCCGACATTTTCGACCAGTAACGTCCCGCTTATTTTTATGGATATAATCTTTAGCATGCAGATATTTATATGAATATTGCAAAACGAGCACTAACCTGTGTTATAAGAGTTGTTCAAAGTGATGTCCACCTACATTCACACATACCTGGCATCGTTTGATGAAAATTTGATTGACACGCAAAAGTTCTTTTTCCGTAATTCTTCCACGTTCTGCCCTTATATTGTCTTTTAGTTCGTCGATACAATGAGGGATATTTCGGTAGACTCTATTTCACACAGTACGAAATTAACACGCTCTTGGTTCAAGGTCTGTTCCTCACTCCATTCGCAGCTCTGTCCAGGGCACCTGTAGTCGCGAAGGAGAGAACAACTCAAGCTCGGAGCTTTCAGATTGCAAACAATGCTCACGAAAACAATTGCCTTTTAACAGTTTATTCTGCAATGTAATCTTAATACAGTGTTGCACATTCGAAACCTCCAACCGATTCCGAGCGGAGCAAAACGCTTTCGAGGGTAAACTTAAGCGGGACGTTCCGGGTCGAAAATGTCGGCATCTCCGCTAGTGCCGCCCGCCACACTTCTCCCGATCTCTCAGCCTCGCAAGGAAATGGACGCACGATATATTTTTCCTACTGCAAACTTAAAATACTTTGTTGGAAGCTTACTTCCCTTGCTGAAAACTATTATCTCTTTAATCTGTGGTTTTAATGTAAAATTATTCACAATATACATAAATTATAATCTGATGCCCGCGAAACAGAACTACGTGTATATTTTCACTACTGTATCGTGGAAGGTCCTCTCTGAAAGGAAGTTAATGACGTATACAGAAACACCTTGCAGTGTATTTTATGTAACCTTATGTAAGAACAAAGAATACTACATTTGCACCTAATTACTTTTTCACCTTTGTTTCAGTAGTTTAAACTACCAAACAATTATCCAATTATTCAACTACTCTGTTGTAATTTATGAAAAATCAAGCTTTAATTTTATGAGCGAAAATTATTTTCGGTCATTTTTTCCTACCATTTTAGGACTTTTTAAATCAATTTTTAGGTCATTCTATAGGTTATTTTTTTTACATTTTTTAGGTCATCAACTTCCGAGCACTAGAAATCACAAAGAATGCATTGCAAATAAGGTCGAATTTCCGGATTGTGAGCAGGTTATTTTATCCTGCATGTAAATATTTATGTCCTGCCACATATTGCGCAAGGAAGTGAAAGGACGTTGGCAGTCACAGGCGACCAAGTGTACGTGAACCCTGAGGCATAACAAAAACTGTTCAGATAAATTCAGGAGGTATTTAAAAGTCTCATTAGTCAGGGAAACTGAGTGTGCCATCCATGGGAGATACTTGGTACAATATATTTAATTTTCGGAGTATGATCAGGAATAGTTGGAACATCATTATGTATTATACAGGGTGTTCACAAAATCATTCCGTGATTATAAACACATATAGCATCGCTCTCGGTACTCATATGTATATAAAAATGGTGCCATTAGAAACAGAAACTCAAAAATTTTAATACCTAACTACCTCACTCAGTGGCACTCAATGTGTGCTCCTCGTGTCACGCTGCAAACATCAAGGCGATATTCCCTCTCATGCCACACGCGTTCCAACGTATCTACAGTGACGGTCGCGATGGCGTTTCAGATCTTCCAGATCTTGAGGCAGTGGAGGTACGTATGCAAGATCTTTTATGTGACCCCCATAAGAAGAAGTCAAAGACAGACAAGTCAGGTGACCTAGGTGGCCACTGGCAGAACACAGCATCTTTGTTTCCGGAGCGCCCAATCCATCTTTCTTCAAGTTTCTCGTTTAGAAAATTCCGAACATCGAGATGCCAGTGAGGAGGTGCTCCATCTTGTAGGAAAATAAATTCATTGCGTTCTTCTTCTAATTGTGGGAAAATCCACTCACTGAGCATATCAAGGTAATTCATACCATTGATAGTGTCCTCGTGAAAGAAAAATGGCCCATACACTTTCAGTTTCCATACGGCACAGAAGACATTACCTTAGGGGAGTCACGTTCAACCTCCAAAACAAAATCCTAATATTGTGTTTGTTTACTTTCCCATTGACGTGGAACGTTGCTTAGTCACTGAAATTGATTTTCGCTGACAGGTGCTCATTATTCTCCATAAGTGTTAATAAATGTTCACAGAAAGCAAGTCTTTTTTCACTGTCATCAGGTTTCGACTTTTGTACTCACTGCAGTTTGTAGGCATGAAACTTCAAACGAGTACGTAGGATTTTGGACACGGAGGATTTAGGGATGTCTGCAGGCTAGCTCTACGCACAGACTTCATAGGACTACGTACAAATGTCTCCCGCACCTGTTCTACAATTTCCACATTGGCAGATGATCTCCCTGAATGGCATTTCCTATGATCACATATGCATCCTCGCTCTACAAAATCTATGCACCATCTCAGAATCGTCTTGTCAGTACTATGATGACTAATATACAAGTAATTTTGGTCACGGATTCGAATGCTGATCTGGGCTTGTGTGTTCTTTGTGTGTGTCCCTTCATCAATTTTATCATGTAATCACACATCCTTGGGCTTAGCCAAAAGAGGCAGAAATGCGAAGAAAGAAAATGACGCAATCAATATACAAGTAATTTACATGCGGCGATGAACTGGGAAGAGTATCAAGTTGCCTTTAATAAAGTAAGTAAGTGATAGCGCACTGTTCTAACCACTCGGCCACGGAGGTCGGCTCTTTCACTTTGACACTGACACATCAAATTATATGAGAAATCATGACTGTCTGGTTGCTTATTTATAACTTTCATCGGCTTTAAAGTGCTTAATCATTTTATGAGTATTATGATTTTTATTAACAGCGTCGTCGTCGCCTTGTAATCCGCCATAACTCTCGAACGCCTGTAGCGATTTCAACCAAACTTGATACACGTATCACATGCAATCTCGAAAGAAATACTGTGGGGGTATGACACCCCTGGCACACCTAGGGGTGGGGGTGGGAAGGGGTGACATGTAGAACCATCGATATTAGTGTGGAATCCATAGTTTTCGCGGTTGCTAAAATGAATAGTGACACTCCCAATGCCCTTCAACTCCAAGTTCATTTTACACTATAGTTAGAATTCATTATTTTCCTGTCTAATAGAAGATTGGGATAAATAAATACCCGGGCAACGCCGACCAATCAGCTAGTATCTTAAAAAATTCCCAGAGGAATATCTCATTTCTAACATCTCTAAAAAAGGCCAGAGGTTTTGAAAGCTGAAGTTGTGGAAAGCTACAATATGAAATTATGATGATATATAATATTGTAGGATCCATTGTATTATTTTGTAATTATGTATTCAATTCTGTAATTTTGTATGACCGATTTTGACATAGTGATGTACTTGGTTGTCAAGTCGTGTTCATCCCTTTAATAAATAAATGTAATTATTATTTACTTTGGGAAAGTCTTCTGCTCGCAAAACCAAATCAGCGAATTTCTGTCTCAATTTTATATTTCCTACTTCCAGCAATTTTATTCAGTCTTTTGACCTTATGGGTGGGACACACCGACTACATTTTTGATATTAAAGTTACTATTCTACTGATGGTTAAGCAACATATTTCTTACAGGTCCTCCTCCGTAGCCGTGCGGTCTAAGGCGCTGTGCTTTGGACTTCGACTGCGGGACGGCATGGGTTCGAGTCCGCCTGGGTTCAGTCTATGGATTCTAGGCCTGTGTATAGGACCTGTGGAAACTCACCATCGTGAAGAAATCGGGGAGCTACGAGTGAGTAGCGTAACCCGGTCTCGGAGCTCTCGACGTGCTCACCCTACGTCACCCCAATACCGGATGAAGATCTTCACAACTCTAGGGAGGATTGTGGGAGGCAGAATGGCAGCCGGGATATCGGCCTATGCCCTTCAAGGGCTGTGGAGCCACGGGTTATTTTTATTTATAAAAGTTTCTGTGAAATGAAATATGAAACTTAACACTGTTGATTAAATATAACTACCCTTAAAATACTTTCCCAAATTTGTTGCTACACGTGAACAATTTTATGACATGAATGGGACAGACGAAACACTGCCTCTTCACGTAATAAGAAATTAATTTCAATTTCTGTGACTTGTCAAATGATGCAAAGTAAATTATTTAAAATAAAGAGATAAGCTAATTGACCTTAGAAAATTCTAGTGGGGTTGAGGGAGAAATGTAAAAGTTAAAGGAGATATTATTTTTTTTCTGTGTCACAGGTGGGACACAATACAAAACACAAGTAAATCAAAAGTTAAATAAACGAACATCCTGTAAAATATTTTCTACCTTCTAACTTAGTTATGTGTAATACTTGAATATTTATCCAAAAGACACATTCACTCACAAGATATGATAAAATTACAGCATAGCATTTATTTTTAAAAATTGAGGTTCAGGGACACTTTCACATGGAATAATGCCCCTTGACATTCTTTCAACTAACTCTCTAGCATTCTAAAACACGAAGGTTTATGGCTGCAGCAACACAAGACTTCCATCTGTCCCTACCCTGGACAATATCAAATCAATCTTTTCCATCCTTATCGGTTTCCTTTAGGCTCTTTTTAACGTTATCCCTCCATCTTCGTCTTGGTCTTCCTACAGGTCCCTTACCATCAGGTTTCCCAACAAGAATCCTGCCACATGGCCTGCTCATCTAAGTCTTCCTGATTTAATTATTCTAATGATATCTGGACAATTGACCTTTTTTCAAAAGTATAAAATTGGTAAATAACGGCGATAGGATCCGCACAAAATTTCTAAGTGAAAATATTAGAAGGGAAAGGTCCCCTTCTCCCAGCGTCGCACGCTTATCTTCATACTTTGATTAAGCGCTTAGTAATCAATGTTTTCCATTTAGCAGCTGCAAAACCACATACAGCCCATAGATGTCAGTAGGTGTAGAGTATTTTATATTGAAAAAACGAAACCTACTTTAAGTAAATAGCAAAGACATATAGAGTTACTAAATTTTATAATTAATTTAATTTATAATATTAAAGTAAGATATAATACATGTGTAGAATATCTCAAGGCGCACATGACTTGTAGGTGAAAACTGGAATGTTTTATCACCGTATATTTATTATTAGTAATCAAACTGTTTTATATATCCATTCACCAGAAAAATGATAATCCGTTGATAATATAGAACTCTATATTTGATTGTATTTTATAGTTAGTAATGAAATCAAATAAATGGTAATATATTTTTTACATATAGAGAGGATGTGTATTTGTTTCGTTAATATCCTAGTGTGGTATTTTGAAAACAATATTTAGTAAGATATATAAGTATATGTGCTTGTAGGGACAAAAATTGATGTCAGTTTTTGTATAAATGAATTCTTCATTTTGTAGAAAAAATACATAGATAAAAGTATTACGCACAGCGCTATCTTTATTATGTTCTTAAGTACAAAAACATTTACTGTAAAAAATACAATATGTACAAATTGTATCATTCTCTCATTTCGACTTGGAGATAATTGTCGATCTCCAAATTAATTTTTTACGTTGTTTTAGTCATTTCTTTTTAAAAAATAATACCCGGGTTTGAAGACAGCATGCAAGAGATGAGATACCAAAGGGTGATAGTCGCAGCCTCCCTAGGGATTATAAATGAGCAGCTCCAGCGCAGCTGTGGGAATAAATAACAGCTTTTGTATCGTTGTCCATTCACCAAGTCCAGAAAGGTCCATCCACAGATAAGAAGAAATTTGAGAAAAAATATGACAGACGCCTGAGATCAGTGGCTCCGCCAGCGAGCAAATTTTCACCTCAGATGTCCAAAAGAACTAGTAAACGACGTCATATCCGTTTTCATCCGCTTATTTACTTCCTTCCGGCAACGTGGGTGGTCTTGGGTTGGAATCCGTTCTCGTCCGCTACGTACTCGACGGTGTAGGTGCTGCCGTCTGGGGAGACGTAGGTGTAGCTGCCTCGGACAACCTGGACTTCATTTTCGGATCCAGCGTCCCTCAGTTCACCTGTTTCTTGTCTTGAAGTTCCGTCGCTGAGTTCATAGCTGCAGAAAAGAAAAACGGTAACATAAGGTCAAGTTTATTACGTAACAGAATTACGAAAACGACCTTATTGCATTTCCTCATTGCTGTATCAAGAACCCGTCAATAAAGGACTGCTGATAGAATACACTTGTAATCAGATATTCGGAAAAGCATAATTCACTATTTCATTAATAATCCCATCTTCTTCATTTCGGACAATGGAATCTTTTCTTAACTATTTATATATCACTAATACTAATCTAATTGTGTATTAGACACATGTAAAGGCAATAAATGTTATATGTAATAAATATTACGTTGATGCTACCTATCCTTCATCGTGATCTACATATGTGAAAAATCTCTGTTGTTCTATACAACACTTACAACCATCATAGTTTCTTCAATATGTATTAATTTGAATGCTCTTTTACAGTATTAAGTACCGATTTAGTTTAGTGACTAAAATTAACCTTAGTCTAGAAAGTTACTAAAGTTGTACTTTTCTAGTCGGTTCATTGTTTTTAATATTGTATGAATATTAATAATAATAATAACAATAAATGTATTGCTGGCAGTAGTACTTTTCTTGCACACAAGGCTTTGCATTAAGAGGCTTTAGTGCGGGGGCTAAAGTGGAAAAAGGAGGGGTAACTGACCCTCTACACCACCCGAATCGCAGCAAATATTTTGATCTTCAGCATTTCATCAGAATTCAAAATTGCCGTACAGCTCTTTCTTTTAAGAATTTATATTCCAAACTTTCTCGACAGATGGCAAAGTTTTGCTATCATTTAATAATAATGTAAATTATAGTCTATTGTGTCTTTTGAAATGTATTTCACTAATACTATAATTTTTCATAGTCTTTGTTACATAAAAATTGTACAATTCTCTTTCTATGTTTGTTTAATTAATACTGAATGTACATAAACGCTGCATACTTACAGAAGAAAGACCTGATTTCATTTTCAAATGCAGATTGGTGTATTCTGTTGTATTAAGAATAAAATACACATTGATACAGTGGGATCCATGAGTATTACCGTACAAATTGTCCATGACTATTTTCATTCATTTTTCTTACATCTTATGTGTTTTAAGCGATGGATTTTTATGTATGCTGGTGCAGAAGTTGTCAACAGCTTGTTTTGAGTTTTCTTTTAATTCTTGAAGCTCTTATTGTATCAAATAAAATGCACGAACATGGTGATGGATAATTTGGACGGTAATACTCATGGATCCCACTGTACATAGATGTAAATATTGTTCAATGAACCTCACACACAGGCAAGGGAAACTTACGCAAAGCTGTAGTCCCCAAGACCAATGCCGAGATCTGAAGTAAAGGACCGAACCTGGATGTCGTTCTGCGGCCTGGCAACTGCCAAAGCAACGATGGCTGCGAATACGAGAACCTGCAAAATACAAGGTGATTATATTAATATAGATTAGCTTAGAGAACATGTATTCAGAATTCCCCTGAAGCTAAATATTACATATAGACGGTACGAAGTCCCTCAACGTATAAAAATTTAGAAGTGGTGTAGTTTCAAGCAGCTCCAGAGTAGTCACAAGTGGTAGAATTTTGTAACAAAAAGACAAATTGTTCTTTAAATATACTGTGAATTTTTTTGTGTGAATTCTTACGTTCATTTTAATTAGTGTATTGATATTAATGAATGTATTGTCACAGACAAATAATCAAAAGGTCCCGGGTTCTATCTGCGGTGAAGGCGCATAGTGGTTCGGATTCCACTTTAAACTGTAGGTCCAGTCCCGAGTAGCCTTTTTCTGTGCACAAAGTGGACTGGACACAACAATTTAATCAATCAAACAAACCAAATTGCAAAATTTGCGGTTGAAGTCAAAATAAGGCACGATTTGATTTCGTTCTTGAGTTTTATAGCTATTAGTAGAGTGCAGTTTAAACAGAATGTTCTTTTGTCAATGATTTCTTTTTAATTTGCCTTCTTAGGATTCGAACTTGGACTCTTTATGCAAGTCTACATTGTTTCAAGATAAACAATATGTATAGTTAGCTTTGGGGATGTGAAATCGTAAAATTGGCATTGCTCTACCCCCCCTCCTAGGTGGTTGGTCGACCCACAATCTCGCCACAGAAAATCCCGGGTTCGACTCCCGCCATACGCACGGACATTCCATTGCGAGTGCCCTTTAGAAGGGGAAATAAGAAAAAAATACAAATTACACTCACTACAGAATAAGCATATTTATATTATACTCACCAAAAATCCTAATTTAGGCAAATATAGACTCTAGTTATCAGTATGCGTTTTAATAGAACTTTAAAATGTCTAGAAATTTCTAAACTATGAATAAGATATGTAGCACGTTCAGTTTTCGATCAATAATTGACCACAAAAGCTATTCACCGACATCCATCTCATTCATTTACTTATCTATCTGTTCACGGTTCTTTTAGAATAATTTTAGTGTCATTAATATTTTTGTAGGGTGTTGAAAACCTGTATTAAGCAGTACTCTCCATAAGATTTCTTCGTGAAGCATAGAAAAATTAAGCTTCGTTTATTGCATACTAGTTTCCAATCGATGGATATCATGTTGGAATGTCTGTAGTGACATCTACTGTGTTTCGCATCAAACTTCAGATTTTAGGTCTAATCCAGATTAACTTACTATGTCAAACATTTTGCAAACCGAAAACTTCAAATTTAAATACAGAACTTACATGTTTGTTAATGTAAAACAAATTGTCGTTATTCAGTTAAGTTGAATCTCGCAGAAGCTCGTATCTGAGACGGATGAATAGTTTTCTTTCGATAATACAACCCTTGTGGCTTTTATTTTGTGCACGCCTACTCCTAAATGGCGCAGCGACTAAGCTATCGTCTTTGAATCAGCGGGTTCCAGGTTCGATTCACGGCAAAGGTTCCTTTCAGTAGATTGGATACCACTTTTCACTGTAACTCATTTTGAATTATTAGTCTAGCTTTGCATCGAGTAGACATAAGATAAACTTTCGTAAGGTTTTTTGTTCTTGCAGTAGCATGTGTACCCTTTGAGCCACTGCTTCCTTCCCTTTTCGTTACCTCACACGAGCTATCATTCATCCTTGTTCTGGCGTAGTGGTCTCTCTGTCACCTTGTAATCAAGATGTTCCCGAGTTCGAACCCCAGTGAAGGCACAGTGGTTCTAATCCCGCTTTAAACTGTAGATCCAGTCCTGATTAGCCTATCTGAGCAAAAATTAACTTACAACAAACATTTTAGTATTCTCGCGGTTAGTCACAACGGTGTGTGTTTTCACGGCTCAAAGATGTCTTCACTATGACCTAACTGCAACACTGCACAGAAGCATAATGGCCTACAAGGTCCACTGTTCTCGCCTGAGAATATGGTCGGAGAATAACATGCTACAAGAAAGTAGAATCCACACAGAACAAACTCACCAGCTTCATTGTGAATCCTGTTATTTTTTAACTTCTGTGTCTTGATTGAGTCGTTGGTAACTTGTGTCTGCCTTGGGTCACCCATTGCGGTCCTTATATACCATGTCTCACCTAGCCGCCCCCTTCCCCTCCCCCCGCCAACAGCGCTTCTCGCTCGCAGCCGACAAGTGAAAGGGGCCGACCCCCTTCCGGGCAAAGATTCAACCCAAAACCTCCTGACATTTTTCCCGCGAGGATGAGTGCGCAAGTACACACACACACACACACATTCACCGGCCCGTGACCTCCAACAGGCCTGGTGACATTTTGGCCAAGACTCGTGAAGCGCGGGTGTATGGCATTCAGGCACGGGCTTTGATTATAATCGCATTAGGATCCTTTTCTTCTTTTCGGGCGAACACCTGGACGAGTCATTATTAGATATGTAAATGAAAGTGTTCTGTGGGAAGGATTTGACTTTGCCATTTGTCTCTGTTGTTTCGTGCAGCAGACCGTAATGAGTTTGTTCGAACTGGCCTCCGTGGTTGAGTGGTTAGCGTAACGCTCTATGGAGCCAGAGGTCACAGGTTCGAACTACGGTCAGGTATGGATGTACCCTATCGTTACATTGAAATGTCCAGTAATTTGTATTACAGGATAAGTTCAGTGTCTGGGTTTTCGGCCTGTGTATAGGACTGGTGGCAACCCAGCACTGTGAGAAAATTGGGGAGCTACGAGTGTGTAGCGTAACGCGGTCTGGGCTCCTACAACGGCTGAGGGTTCGACGTGCTGACCCCACGCCACTCCATTAACAGTTAAAGATCCCACACGTTTAGATAGGATTGTGGGAGGGAGACTATCATCCGGGAGATCGGTCTAGGCCCTTAAAGGGCTGTAGAGCCACGGGTTATATTACCTTTGAACTAAATTCCAATTATGGTGTCTTAACCATTAAACGGAACACCAATTTCCAATTTCTCATTTTTCAATAAACCTAAATAATCCATTTCTAGAACTGAAACAAAACTAAATTCCAATTTGTAATTATAGTTAATTTCCGTTGTGCATTTCTGCAGCACTCTTTGATTTATCAAAATATAGCACACAATTTTCTTCTCAGCTCCAGAAAGCGCCATCTTCAATGTGCCACCATCTATCGACGAAAAATGGAACTACAGAAAACAACTGCCATACAAAAAAGAACTTATGACTTTACTCGTTCAACTAATGTGCTGTGTCACTTAGTAATGCTAATAGTTTCTTTACAATATATTTTTTAAAGTGTTACCGGACTTTATGTATACCCTATATATCCAACTGTAGGAATGGAACATATATCCATACATATAAACATGCTCAATTTATTAATTACCCAGAATACAACCTTAACATTTCAGATTAACACTTGCAACCAAAAGTGTAGAAACACCGTATTGCGGTTGGATGTAATAGCATTATAATATTGGACTGAAATAAATAATAACGAAATATTTAGTGTTTATATAACATACATAGTCACTACAAATATATAGCAAGAGATGAATAAGTAATATACAAGGTAAAATAATTTTAGAATAATGGAAAATAATGCACAGTAGAATTGACTCACATACAGGGTGGGCACAAAGTCGTTTTCCCCAATAAATGAAGAAATCAAATATTTTGAAAAAGCGACTTTGTGACCACCCTGTACATATATAACTAGTATGTTTGAAAAATTGATTTTAATGTTTTTACATACAAAGTAAATGGTACACTGAAATCCAAATTTCATGTGTTCTCGAGATACTATTGTATGTAGAACAGATTCTGAATAAATGTAATCAAGGGGTCCCAGGTTCGATTCTCGGTGGAGGCACATAGTGCTTACGAGTTCACCTTAAACTGTAGGTCCAGCACTGATTAACCTATCCGTGCATAGATGGACAAGCTTCGTAAACTTTAGTAAAATGTAGAATAGTAACGCAAAATAACCAAAATCGAGATTATTGAATTTGTATAATGGATCGGGAAAGGAGTAGGCTACTGGCAATACAATCATGAGGCCTAAGGTTAATTTCCTATTCTTCTTAAACCACCATTAGTACTAGCATGTATAGTTAAGACAGAATGAGCCAATACGTGATATTCTGTTATAGCCTCTATTGTTCAAATCAATCGTGCCATACTTTATTGAAGACAAACAGTACATTTTATTCACACATGAAGAGAATGAAGACTCACGTAATTTCAGTTCTATCAATATCAACATACTTTTTAATTCCGTCCTATTATGAGGAATTTGGAATAAAAGAAATTACGGCGAAGTCTTATTGACGTTCTCTCTAACAACATCTTCTTCCTCTCTCTCTCTCTCATTCTCCTCCATCCCTCTCTCCCTCTCTCTCTCTCATCCACCCTCCCTCTCTCATTCTCTTTCTCTCTCAATATACTCTCTCTCAATCTCTCTTCTTATCCTCCCTCTCTCTCTATCTCATTCTCCCAATCTCTCATTCTCTCTCTTTCTCATTCTCATCCTCTCTCATTCTCCTCCCTCTCTCATTCTATCTCATTATTCTCCCTCACTCATTCTCTCTCTCATTCTTTTCCCTCTCTCATTCTCCTCCCTTTTTCATTCTCCTCCTTCTCTCATTCTCCTCCCTCTTTCATTCTCTCTCTCATTCGTCTCCCTCTCATTCTCTCTCTCGTCCACCCTTCTTCTCTCTTTCTCCTCCCCTCTCTCATTCTCCTTCCCCTCTCTCATTCTCCTTCTCCTGTTTCGTTCCTCTCCCTCCCCATCTCATTCTCCTCCCTCACCCTCTGTTCATATCCCATCTCTTCTTCTCCTCCCTCTCTCATTCTCTCTCTCTCTCTCTCTCTGTGCCCGACCCTGTGGCCGAGTGGTTAGCACATCGCGCTGCGACGCCAAGGGTCCAGGGTTCGAATCCCGGTCGGGCTTGGTTGTTTGTGAATATCCATTCATCAATTTCATCATTTCATCACTCATCCCCATCTTCGCAAATTAGCCAAGAGGCACAAAACGCGAAGTAAAATAAACTAAATCAATCAATCAATCATTCTCTCTCTCTCGTCCACCCTTCTTCTCTCTTTCTCCTACCCTCTCTCATTCTCCCCATCTCTCATTCTCACCCTCTTTCTCATTCTCACCCTCTCTCATTCTCCTCCCTTTCTCATTCTCCTCCCTTTCTCATTCTCCTCCTTCTCTCATTCTCCTCCCTCTTTCATTCTCTCTCTCATTCTTCTCCCTCTCATTCTCTCTCTCGTCCACCCTTCTTCTCTTTTTCTCCTCCCCTCTCTCATTCTCCTTCCCCTCTCTCATTCTCGTCCCCCTTTCTCATTCCTCTCCCTCTCCCATCTCATTCTCCTCCCTCACCCTCTGTGTTCATCTCCCATCGCCCCGTTTTCTCTCTATCTTCTTCCATTAACCTAATTCTGCAAAAATTTGTTCACTAATGCCTGTACTGCAGTGCCAATTTATAAATCCGCTTCTGTTATGTGATTCGGTACGTATTTTGCCATTGGATCTTGTTTTGTTATGTATTTTCAAATCAACGTTTCAGAACAGTGAATAAGGTATGGTAGGAATCTCAATAAACATATTAATTTGTAAACAAGAGAGCAAAAGCTATTTCCCAGTAGATGTCAGGACATTGATATTTTACATTAATATTAAATTGCAAATGCAATAAAGTAATAACATTAATAATATTAGTTAATTAAACAGGATACAAATTCACGAAAAGATTACAATAAGCAATTCTATACATGGAACTATATAAGTATGTTTTTCAAATTTATGAATATTAAAAGCCGCATAAAAAATACAAAATTATACAATGTTATAATTTATTACATAATTGTGTACGTGTGCGTTCTCAAGTATCTTATGAACTCTTTTGCATCACATTTTCTAGTGCAAATTCTTTTATTTGTAATTGCTTGAATAAGATTGCATTGTGGAGAATAGGATTTTGAGAAGAGTAGATTTTGGATTGAACGTTATGTTTATTTTGGACCTGCGTATGTATGGGTCATAGAAATGCAAAATATAGATAACACTCTGTCATTCCCAATAGTGAAAAAAATTACAGTGTGAAAATGAAAGAATATAGCAAATGAGGATATGACAATGAATTGTGGAAAGGGGGAGAATGATCAACAATAGATTCCAAGTTACTTTTTTTGTTTGTCTTTCCACCATTGATTCTTTAACTAGTATATAATAAGTATCTTCTGGAAGTATTGGTAAGAGTATAGGACCAAACATTTAATTGTGTTAACCCTAGATAACTTTCTTTAAAATCCAATGCATGACTATGTCCTATGAATCAAGTGGTTTGGTTTGGTTTGATTTGGTGTTTTAAGTCCACTTTATACACAGTAAGGCTAATCGGGACTGGACCTACAGTTTAAAGTGGGATCCGAACCACTTGTGCCTCCACCGGGTATCGAACCCAGGACCCCTTGATTACAAGGCAATGACGCTACCACTGCTCTATGGGGGAGGCCCCTATGAATCAAGTGAAGTCTTGGTCGATTGTGTTTGAATTTCAGTGTCAGCCCTTCTTGGTCTCTGACTCACTATTTTCATTTTCCTGATGACATGGCAGGATTTTCTTTATGTTATTATAGTCTTCTACCTAACTGTCACAGAGTTTGGATTTACATGTGTTCCCTCTGATTGCGGGATAAGATGTGGCACTTCTACATAGTTCTAGATGTTATTTTATTAGTGGTCCATCCTTGGCAGCTTATATATGTGTCGCAGTGGATTTTCCAATCCAATTTCACTTATGGTCTGATGTTGGGGCTGAAGTGTCCAAAGCTTTAAAATTTATAATTGAACCTCGGCCATTATGTATAGGTATGTCATTGTCATGACGGCATAAAGGTGTGGGGGGGGGGGGGGTTATGGAGGTAGCATCTTGCAGCCTAACGATCTCAACTATTGTGGAAGTGATGTTATCAACACCACACTTTGGCCACGATTACCCCAGGGTTGCTCTCAGGTACTCATTTTGTTGGAGGCAAGAGTCGTTTGACATTGTCGCAAAAATCTTCACCTACCCACGAATCGAAACCGGATTTCCCACGTTGCAGACGGGCGCTATACCGACTTATTTTTAAGGCTAGTGATTGTACCGGTCTTAATTGTATAGCATGCTATCGTGTTACTTATCTATTCAGATTTTCCACAAATATCCATCTCTTTTGAATGCATACTTTCATAAAATGTCTTATTTCTCAGATTGGTTAATGGGCTGGAATCTACTAGATTTCGAACCAGGAATAATTTGATTTCAAGGCGACTGTATTTGCTATGGGGGAGGCCCACATGACTTCAATGGACGAAATGGTTCTTTACATTTCCACTAAAGATGTCGTGGCAGAGTAATTAACTTAGAGCGCTATACACAGGTCTTAGGAAGATTTCACAAGCGACACGAGAGTTTAACACCGAAGCGACAAGCTGCAAGCGGCACTTACTTCTATGCTCAGTTCAAATTACGATACCGATATAATTGCACTAATCAGATTATTACTCACCAGACGATTGCTATTTTTAAATCATCTAAAATTTGTGCAACTTATTTAATCTCTGGAGAAACCCCATGAGAAAACGAAGAAATCATGTGCACTGACTTCCAACTGTATACGCTAGACTTCTTGGTCTCCTTTCCAGCCTGGATGAAGCAAAGACCTAAACATTACAGTAGTGGTTCTCAACCTTCGAGACCGTGGCCAAATGTCAATGCCCGGATCCCATTTGATTCTCCCGGATTTTCCTCGCAAACACCTTTCCAGTATTTAAAATGTTATACCTGAATTAATATGTACCCCTGAAATTAAATATTGATAAATAAATTCTGGTATAATCAATAAGACTAATTGTTCGAATACGTTTAGGCTTTTTGATAAATATAAAATATGGATAGCGTAACGGCAACGTCGTCGCATTGTAATCAATTGATCCTCGGTTTTGAAAAACTTACTGAGAAAACGGCTAATTCCAAGCGACACGTAAGCTACAGGCGACACGTGTAGTTCGAAAGATTCAATTGATTACTGAGATTTCGCTTCGAAGCTACATGTGTCGCTTGTTGCTTGTCGCTTCGGTGTGAAATCTCCGTTAGGTTCGAACCCTAAGAAGTGTTTTTTCCGCGATCTGTTTGAATTACCTGTGCGTGTTCATCGTCGCGGTTATCAGAGGAAAGAATAAGGGCACAAAAATGCATTTCCAGAAGAAATCATGTTTACGTCCTTGAAGTTAAATCCGCAATACAACCTGCCTCCTAAGCAGCATTTGCTCGTAAACATTACATAACATGAAGTGCTACTAAAGAGCAACGTGACCCTTCAGGAAATTCAACCGGAGATGATATTTAGGAATAGGGTAAAAATCGGCATTCTACCTGTGATATTTCAAAAATAGGATTTATCCTTTAATTCAATTGGTACATCAAACTTTCACTCCCTCCACAAGCGTATGGAATTACGCATTAGTTGTCACAGGCGGCGCTGATTGAGATGACATTCAAGTTGGATGCTGAAACTCTATGTTGATAATTCCAACCACGCGCCCACAAAAGGTTTGTTTTGGCACCTACCCTCAGGCGAAGCTTTGCCTTGAAGACGTTTCCCAGCATTCAGTGTATGTTTGGTTTCTTCCACGCGATTTCGCAATATGACAAGTTGGAACTGTGTAGTCGGCACCATTTCTTCCCCTGCGCTTCCGCGGTGGTGAAGAGTAGCGTCGTCGCTTTTGTAATCAAAGTGTCCCGGGTTCGGTACCCGGTGGAGGCACATAGTGCTTCGGATCCCACTTTAAACTGTAGGCCCAGTGCCGATTAGCCTTACTGTGCATAAAGTGGACTTAAAACAACCAACCCAGCATTTCTTCCCAAGTTTTATCATAGGCTTGAGCAGACATTTGATTAATTAAGTCAAAAACCTCGATGAAAGTTCAGTCGGAGAAAGAAAAAAATCATTCCATCTGACTGTTTTATTGTATTGATGGGCACTAAACAGGAGCGTATAAAGTGTTTGTCCAGACCCCCGAAAATCACTCTATTACAGGAATTCCCGTTTCCGTGGCACAAAAGTTCTGTTCCCTTCATTTTTCTTCTCTGTGGTTCAGAATAATTTACATATAAACATGATTCCGTACAGCAGATTCAAAACAGCTAAACATATATTATTCATTTCCAATGTGTGACCAATTTATTCTGCAACCACGTGGGTGTAACACAACTACAACGAATAAAATACGTGAGTCTTAACAGCAAGTAATTTGCTAGAGAACGAAGTGAAATAGTCCAATAAATAGGAAATAAACCCGCCGTAGTTGGTGGGAACTTTCGTCGGCTTGACAATATTTTTTAAAGCGACTGATATTGTATAATAACGGTAATAAGATTTATCTACAGTAAATTTCAAAGTGAGAGTATTAGGAGGGGCAACTGCCCCCACCGTGCGCACGCCTATGCACTAGATTAAGTTTTCATGTACGTGGCATTTTTTTAGATTCCAAACAATCCATGTTAAGAGTTAGTCATTGTTCCTCACATTGTTGAGCACAATAATGTCAAAACATTTTGCTTAGGATTTTCGTCGGCTTGAAAATACTTTTCTTTTTAAAGAGAATAATATTGGTTAATAACGGTAATAAGATATCTCTACACTAAATTTCTAAGCGACAGTATTAAGAGGGGCACAACTGGCCCCCTTTCTCCCCGTGCGCACAAATATGTTTTATGTAACATGTTCATTCTAACTTCACGTTGCCGTCCACACACCCCATGATTAAATCACAGTTGTCAAGGAACACGGACGCCTTGCGTCAGGTTAAGTTTGCAGCAGGTTTTATGTATTAATCCGCGCGAGAAAGGAAATCACGGCAAATCACGTCACGCCCTGCTTTATTTTGGTCTTGTTGCCTTAAGGAGGAATATGGATTTAAAACATCTTGTTTGATTTTGAAGAGCTTTTTCCTTCGGATGATGCTCAAAATAACACTCGAACTCGGGCAAAGCCGGGCACTGAACAGGATACCTCGATTCAGCTCTTCTCGCCGCTGTATAGCACGATTAGTAATGAATCACGATAAATAGGGTTAAAATATAGGAATGTGCAACACTGGTATCACGGATTCCACGCGCTCTGCAACGTATTCAGTCTCGCCCGTCTCGCTCTTGATCTTCAGCGATTCTTCAGCGCAATACAAACTCCAGTTGGAGAATCTGCGGATCCAAGTTCGTCTGCACAGTGATTGCAACCGATCAAGTCCATACCTGATAATGAATGTATCATTTTGTCTGTATATTACACATTAAATAACTGTTTTCTTGCAAGTGTGCAGTTGTGTCGGAATGGAACCCGTCTCAGCGGAACTATATTCTGCGCTCAAGTTTGGATCTACATATGCAAAAACATGGTGTAAACTTGACCTGACGCGAGGCTTAAGCATTTCTATATTTTAACATATTATTTAGTCTAAGTGACAGCTAGAGGGCAGAGTTTTACATAAATTTATACTACTTTACTTATTCATAGTATATTTAGATAACTTTGGAAAGTTTAATGCCACACATGTATACATATTTATGTAACTGTAGATCAAGATTCTTTGGGGGGAAGAGCAACAGATTATGTAACACTGAAATGTAATATGTAGATTTGCATACATATTAAATATTGAATTCCCTATTTGAAACAAATATTTCTCTTAATTTGCATTAGAATTCATTTTAAACTATTCAATTTCCTATATTGTAAAGAATCCGTAGCCAAAATGATATTAAATTTATCTCAAGCGAACTCACTCCAATATAGTAGAAACATTTTCTTTCTTACCTGTAGCAAAGTTCACTAGGGCAAAGTTATCCCTCGACAATAGATGCGAAACACGTATTTGGAATTATTTATTTCTCTGTTCTAACAGTAATGTACTATGTAGTAGATTGAGTATAATTATTTCAATCAACAGAAAGTCGTTAAAACAATTGTAGTCTTATCGTAACAGCATTGTAATAATGATGCATATGTGTTTTACATGTAAGAGAACACCACGACCAAGTATCACAAGTATCATTTTACAAGTGACATTAATTCTGAAAGAAGTCTGGGTATGCCCATGTCCCAGGGAAATAGAGAAACAGGAAGAAATAAAAAGAGAAATAACATGACTTAGAAGAGAAGAAATATGCAAAAAGAAAGAAAGAAAGAGAAAAACAGAGAAGAAAGATGATAGACAAACAATTGCAGGAAGAAAGAGAGAAAATTAGAAAAATATAGACAGAAAGGTAGAGCAACAGAGGAAGAAATGAAGATAGAAAGCCAAAGAGAGTAAGAAAGATACAAAGGAAGAGAGAGGAAGGAAAAACGAAAAAGAGTAAAAACATAGATAGATAGAAACAAGGATAAGTAAACAGAGGAATAAACGGAGATATAACAGGGGAACAAAGTGAAACAGAAGAAGAGAAAACTATGCAGAAACAGAGACAGAGAGAGAGGTAAATATTAATATACGAGAGAAAAGAGATACAGAAAGGAAGTAAGAAGGAAATATATAAGAAAATAAGGAGTGTTAGTAGCCACGACGATTGATAGAAGCAGATCTCATCTAAAAAATATTAATTCTAGCCCGTATCTGGTATCATCAGAATCATACCCAACATTTATTAAAAAAGGTTTCTTTACATTTTGAGCCACTCATTTAATTTGAAAGCCAATAGGTTCCAATCTATCTATATTTTGGTTAGGTATAAATACACCGCTTATATTGGATTAGTTGTGACGATGAGAATGAATGATGAATCCATGAAATGGATGATGGAATAGAAACTTGGATGTATCATCCTTGCCTCGTCCATGGTTCGGAGACGAGTAAACTTCAATATATCATAACCGAACTAAGAATATACAGATGGTCACAGAGGACGAGACATTTCCAATGTTGCCACCTACACTTTTTTTTAGAACAGTGAGGATGAATGAAGATTAGATGGTAAGTAGAGCTCCGAAGTTGAAAAATCACCTCTTTTTTTCTGAGCCTTCAAATCAAGTTTCTCTTCAGTTAGAGCCAGAAAACAGGTTATTTTTTTCATTTTTGGGCCTTTTTTTTTCACTTTTACGTTATTTTTCAGTTATTTTGCCGTTTGTGTTTCATTTTTCTTCATTTTTGAGGTTTATTTTTCTCCTCCTTTGTTGTTTCGTGAACTGTAAATGCATTTACTAGCAAACTTGCATATTTAAATTTCCTGACATGGTCGTTTTAGCAAGTTCGCCAGTAAACGAAAATACTGTCAATGGAATAGCAAAATATTATTTTGGAATTTGGCAATGGATTGTGGTAAATTTACTTCTCCTGCAGGAAACAAAATACTTTGTGTGAAGTCTACTTTGAGGTTCCCTTGATAATATTATTTCTTTAACCTGTGGTTTTAAAGTAAAATTAATCACAATATAAGTAGCTTGTAATCTGACACAGGCAGAACACTACTCTACCGTGCAAGGTCCTCTATGAACGGAGGTGATTAACTTTTCTAGAAAAGCCTTAAAGTGCATTTTATTTAACCTTGAAGTAAATATAAATAAAACTACATTAGCACATAATTGCTTTTTACCCTTTGTTTCAGTAGTTAAAACATCGAGTTTTATCGAATTATTCAAATACTCTTTTGTAATTTATAAAAGAATCAAACATTCATTTTAAGAGTAAAAATTAGGTCATTTTTAACAATTTTAAGGTCATTCTGTAAGTCATTATTAGAGAATTTTTAACTTCGCCATCTTCCGAGCCCTAGTCATAATAATAATAACGGCGCACATATTTGTATTACAGAATAGCTATATTAAATCCCTTTTAAGTTGTCAGTAAATACAATGCAATTGCTTGTTTACTTGTACCGGTACTTTGTGATCAGCGTGTAGTATTACGACTTAACCTATACAAAATTTAACTCTTGTTCCTCTATTGCTACCGTCACATATGTTTTTGTTTTTAGAGGTGAAAAGGTAGTATAATTGGGTCACCGTTGTAGTCAAATGGTTTGACTACTATAGTTTGTGAAAACGGTCACGGATTCGATTCAAAGTGGAAACCTCCAGAACCAGAAGACAGCAGAGGTGTTTGGCATTCTTTGTTCCTTTAAGAGTTGTCGTGTCACGGAGAGAGATAGAGAGAGAGAGAAAGGAAGAGAAAGGGAGAGAGAGAGAAAGAAAGAGAGAGAGAAAAAGGGAGAGAGAAAGAGAGAAATAGAGGGAGAGCGAAAGAGAGAGAGAGAAAGAAAGAGAAACGGAGAGAGAGCGAGAACGAGAGAGAGAAAGAAAGAGAGAGAAAGAGAAAGGGAGAGAGAGAGAAAGAAAGAAAAAGAGAGAGAACAAGAGAAAGAAAGAAAGAGAGAGAGAAAGAGAGAAGGAAAGAGAGACGGAGAAAGAAAGAAAGAGAGATAGAGAAAGAAAGGAAGAGAGAAAGAAAGAGAGAGAGAGATAGAGAGAAAGAAAGAAAGAGAGAGAGAGAAAGAAAGATAGAGAGAGAAAGAGAGACAAAGAAAGAGAGAGATACAAAGAATAGAGGAGAGAAAGAAAGATAGAGAGAGAGAGAAAGTAAATTTATAACGTCGAATATGATTTGATCTATAGTTAAATGACGAGTCGGACTTTTCATTCGTTTGAAACCAGTGACATGGGTAAAATAGGTGAATTAACTAGAGAAGAGTACAATTCCAGCACCATTATTCGTCGCACCCATTCGTTACGAAACAGTCAGGTACAAATTACGACTACAAATTTCAAAATTTCGGCACAGCACGTGACAATAAAATAAGCTGCAGTCATTCTGGTGCTGGAGGATGTCATAAAGCGTTGGAGGCAACAGGCTGAAGCATCTTGTGAAGTGCTTTTGCGAATTCTTGCGTTGAAGTGAAGTTGGAATGACGTTGAATTACATTGTGTTACATCAACACTTTTTTTCAACCATTACTCTCTGTAGAAAAACAAGCTTGTCAAATACTAACTAACTAACTCTTTAGCCTTCTTAAACCCGAAGGTTTGTGGCTACAGCCACACAAGCTTTCCACCTGTCCTTATCCTGGGTAAGATCAATCCAATCTTTTCTCTCCTTACAGATTTCCTTTAGGTCCATCTCAACGTTATCCCTTTATTTTCGTTGTGGCCTTCCTACAGGTATCTTACCATCAGGTTTCCCAACAAGAATCCTGTAAACTCTTCTTTCCTCTCATTCGTGCCACATGGCCTGCCCACCTAAGCTTTGTTGATTTAATTATTCTAATCATATCTGTATAATATCTAATATATTCGAAGCTTGCCAAATACGCATTCAAAATCTATTTTCCAAAGCTGAAACGACAGTAATTATTTCGCATTGTAATTCAGAGTTTCGGGTTCAGGACCCGGTTTGGATATACAGATATTCGATTTCCACTTTAAAACAATTAGCTCATGATCTGCGCATAAGTTAAACTTAAATTATATTCTCCAAACTTTGATAAAATACATATACAGGGTGATTCTTATAGAACCGGCCCGACAAAATGAGCTGTAATATGAAATTTACCATACAGATAATAACGTAATTTATACATGGCGTACCTTGGATAGTGTGCTGTTGATTGTGATCGGAGCATGTGCTGAAAGTGCCCGCCGTTTTCAGGAAGGCACTCCTCCACCCGCGTTAGCATACTCGCCGTGGCTCGCCGCACTGTTTCCCCGGTGATGTTCCTAATTTCAGCAGAAATGTTGTTCTTAGAGCTTGCAACATAACGTACGCGGTTTTCTGCATACACCCTGTCCCCTCAGTAAACCCCACAATAAAAAATCCGGGATAGTAGAGATCGGGGTGGGGGTGTGTGAATCTTTGGGGTATGACGCCTGCACTGCAAAGACGTTCGTATGTGCACCACTATGTGTCCTTTAACCTTGTAGCATAAGTGCTGCCCCCTGTTATATGCATCGTCTGCAGCATTCTTAGCAAATTTACCAGGTCGGTTCTATAACAATCACCCTGTATTACACTAGTCAAGAAAGTTGTCACAACCTATTATATAAGAAAAAAACAGATGCACACACATTGTTTGTGAAAACATTGTCTTGTTTTATCATACCCTTATTTTCGCCCATCGTAAATAATTAAACAGTTCTAACTATGAATTGAGCCGCAATAAACAATATGAGATTTAGATTTCCTCTAGGACTTAATTTGTAGAAAATTAGATTTTTCACCTTTGCCATAGGCCACGTTTGCGAATTAACGAGGGGGATGTCGGGGATTTTCCCCCACAAAAAAAATATCCCCGGCAAAAGTAAATTATTTTTATAGGCTACTTGCCAGGAATGTTTTAAGTACCCTCAAAGAAAATGGAATTGAACGCACATAGTATACAATTTCTTAACTATGTACAAAACAATTGAAAAATCATTCGTGTCCCTTAATAGCCCAGTTACAGCGCCTTGAATAACGTAGTGTGGAAAACGGCACGGTTCTGCGCTCTCTGGCTGGTTCCACTCGAAAATGATACCGCTAGAGGCGCTGGTGTTGGACCCGGTGCTTGGTATTCGTCTGCTTATAATGGAAGTAAATGGAGTTTTCGCTGCAACGTCTGATTCTTTTACATGAAGCATTTCTATTAATGTGATAATTGCTATGATATGTGGTACAGTGGTCGCGAAGATATCAACAAACATTCTAGGCAGTCGACCACGTCCTGTTATCGTCATACTTTCGTTAATAATACGGGAGAAAAAATACGCCTGGAATGCTCTTCGCAACTAAATTTTTGTGTATGAATTAGGTTCATAATTGTTATCATCATCATCATTTCTTTCAAAGATATACACACTGAAGCATTTATATCTTTTATATTTACTGTTTCTTTTCTTCCGCTTTAAACTAATCGCGGCGTTGATAATAATGATAATTCCATGAAACGGCAAGGGGAACCCCACAAAACTTTCTTAGTGCCATCGACATGAGTGTAAGGAAACTTTCAAACCAAGGGACAAGCGACACGGGATGTTCACACTGTCACACTAGTGACACACACTTCCAGACTGTAAAATAGCATTCATTGCATGAACCATGAGAGTCCAAAGAGCAAACGATACGTTCATATGGCGTATTCGCGTGCTACTTGTTACTTCGGTCGGAAAGCTCCTTAAAGAAAGGGTGCTCAGATCGAAGTGACGCTACAGAGAACGTTCCTAACTAAGTGACAAACGACATGGTGCCTTCCGTCTATTAGCAAGCTTTCGCTGCTAATTGTGCGAACAACAGATAGCCGACACGAAAAACCGCAGAATACAACAACAGATCAAGGCGACACGATAAGTCACACGTATCGCTTTGTCGCTTGTGCGTCGCTGAAACTGGGCCATTTCCGCAATAGCTTGCAACATGTTGCCGTGGTTTGTTGTTCGCGCATGCGCGATGCAATGAGTGTCTTGCTTTAGGGAGATTGCGCACCAAAGCGACAAGAGGCACGCGACACTTATCGCTTGAGGATTTCACCAACCGCACGCTGGCCTGTGCTTCCCGTCATGCCGCTACGATGTGAAATGTTGCTCTTGATTGGCTCGTTTCCAAGCAACATGTGTCGCTTCGGTATGACAGTTGCCTAGGACCGAAGGACCTGTGTCGCTTTTTTTGTGAAATCCTCGTATCGTTTGTCGCGTGTCGCTTTGGTGTAAAATCTCCTTGAGGAAACAGTGCAGTCAGAGCATGTGTCCATACTGTTCGAAAGGCTGCATTGATTACGGACTGCTCGCTTCCAAGCGACACTTGTGGTTTGTCGCCTCAGTATAAAATATCTCTCAGGATACTATTTCTATTCTAATAACATAGAAAAATAAAACTCCAGTACACAATCCAATACCTGACGTCCGGAATCACTGCGATGTTTCTTCTTGTGTTGCGCATGCTATTTATTTATTAATTTTATTTTACTTTTATTTCCAAATTAATGCCATTTCGTGACTGCAAATCACTCCACAAATATAACTGTTTCCATCAATTCAGCCTTTCTAGACAAAGAAATCTACACAATATATTCCAAAAACTAAGCTGCATTACTTTCATAACAAAATTAGCACCTGGTTCGATAGCACTGCCATCTATGTTTGTGATCCGTCTGGAGAACGAGTTTCTTGGGTCGTTTTCCACACTACGTTATTCAAGGCGCTGTAGACCAGTCATCAAAGATTTCCCTGCCGAAAAGTATGCAGCCTTGTGGACTAAGAAGGACACCATTCTGAAACTGAACAACCTCACCGAGCCAAGTCACAGCAGGCGTTTGCTGATGGATTAAAAGTATTCAAAAGGAACTTGTAGGTAGGTTAATGGACGTTATGTTTGAACTTGGCAATAGAAATTTTGTCCATTGTTTTGTATTATTAGTTTACATACTCGTTTTATGTGGGTTAGGTTTTTCTTATAATATACATATAGGCTACTGTTTCCAAATTGCATGTGGATGATATAAAATTTAAACCTAGGTTAGAACTAATGCTTTAAGGTACTTAGAAACAAGGCAATAGTTAAGTTTACTGATTAGTAACACACACAAACTTGCACTCTACTGAGTGGACACCTAATTCAAAGCAAAAAGGCTTAATTCGCACAGTGCTGCCACCTATCAGTGAAGAAAATATTATTTGTATCGTTTTTGTCATTTCGGACATACCGATAGTTAGTTTACACAGGCGAACACAATGATGGTATAAAGGTGCTTTTTCGAGCTTTTGGTATTGACTATCCTACAACCAACGAAGTATCTTCATTTGTGAACTAGAGAGGGCGTTACAACAAGATGATTCTACAATAGTGTCTGAGTTGTTGTTTGTATCTTTCTTGGATTCCAATGAAGAGACAGGTTATTTGACTCAATATATATATTTTTTAAAGTAAGTAGGAAACTATGATCTTATAAACTATATTATTACCATACCTTTATGATATTTATAACTCATTAGCAAGATTTCACAAATGTCACATATCAGTTTCGCTTTCATCTTCATGTACTTGAATTTATTCGACGTGCTTTGACGGTCAGTACGTGTATTTATTCTGTTCATATTTCTTCATCATAACCAAACAGAACAAACTTCCACTTTCCGCTTTGAGATGTCCACTTTAATTAATATAATTACTTACGTAGCGTGTTGTAGGATATGGAGATTAGCTATTTTGTTTTCCTCATAGTAGCTAAAATTACTTTTATCCCTTAATAACTATCTTAATGTATACTGTTGCAACATCATTGAATGATGAGGTTAATTACCATAAATTATAAAGAACTGAGAAGCAAAATGATAATGTCATGGCAAGGACAGCATCCAATTAACTCAAGCTTGGATTGGATCAAAGGTCAATTCCTGTTTCAGCCTTAAGGGAAATTGTAAATAAAGTTCACAGAGTAAAATTAGGTAAGTTTAGACATTGAATCGTGAAGAAAGTTTCTAATACAGCATGTGTAGGAGAAATAACGGGTGCCATGACATATTCACATCAAATTGACATATTTTTCGTAATCCTATGGAAAATATCATAGCATCTGCTTGAAAACTATTACTAGTTCATGCCAAATTCTCAAATTATGCATAACTAGAAACCATGCACACTAGAGTACTGCATTGGACCACTTTCGCTCGAAAATACTCGATCGAATCTCCCACGCTCGAGCGTAATTCGCTCGCATATATAGAATATCAAATATCTTTTTAATTGGACAATAATCGTATAAATATATGCCTATAAGTCCATCCTGGTAGTTTCAGCCCATAATCATCTATTCATTTTCATACATTGCTATGTATTGTAAAGATGGACTAAATTACATTTTAATATGAAAATGATGACTATGTTCACTTCAGTTTCAATTTCACTGCATCTTTCATTTCACGATCCACGTTTGAAGGGCCAATACTACAGAAAAATTACGGTTACACATGAATTACTGGGTTTCGAGCGTATACTGATCGTTTTGCCTGTTCGAGCAAAATTCGCTCGTGACGTCATGGTGATCGAAGAGCTGTCAGTTCCTAACGCTACCTAGCGTCGTCCATGCGAACTATTTGCCGGGCGAGCAAATAACGCTCATTGCAGCAGTCTAATGCACACCATGCATGCATATTTGAAAAAAAATTAAGATACTATTATTTAGGCTTACTACAAGACAAAATATTAGTATACCGTATACATATACATTTACCAACTCAATATCTTACAATTTTACAGCTCGCTACTTCTTTCGGTATTAGCTAATCGCTAATGAAAATATTGAAGTACAGACAAGCAACTTAGTTACATGTGAGAAATTTATCGCCCTTATTGAACAATTAATGTGTTGCCCATACCATCATCCGATGTATCTTTTATATTCCTAGAAATACTTGATCAAAATTAACAATAATGTTACAGTATAACCTACGTATTAACTTTAAAAAATATAATATATCTACATGCTTAGAAACAAAGTCGTAACTAATGACATGTATCTTTATTTTTGTCCGGGAGTTTTAGTAATAACAACATTTACTATATTCTAACTAACTAACTCTCTAGCTTCCTCAAACCGGAAGGTTCTCATGGCTGCAGCAACAGAGGCCTTCCATCTGTCCCTATCCTGGGCAAGATCAATCCAATCTTTTCCATCCCTACCGATTTCCTTTAGGTCCATCTCAAAGTTATCCCTCCATCTTCGTCTCTAGGCCATCCTACAGTTCTCTTACCATCAGGTTTCCCAAATGGAATCCTGTAAACTCTTCTTTCCTAGCTCTCATTCGGGCAACATGACTTGTCCACCTAACTCTTATTGACTTAATTATTCTGTCAATATCTGGACATGAATACAGATTATGCATCTTCATCTCTTTTAAGTCCAAATATTTTTCCAAGGATTTTATTTCCAAATACTCTTAATTTATGTTATGTACTACATACTAGTAATTTATTTTAGACAAATAAATACATTCATAAATTTACTCTTTACTGGGAATTAAATTATTTGGTTTTTTTTAAAGAAATTACACTTGAGTCATTATTATGACATTGTCGTCTTGTTTATTTTAATGTTTACATGCATTTGCATTACTTGCCTATTGGACTTCCCATTGTAATGCAAACAGTTAATTTCGTTGGTGGAGGCACCTAGTGATTTGTATTCCACTTTAAACTGTAAGTCCAGTCCCAATTAGCCATTCTGTGCATAAACTAGACTTTAAACACCAATTCATTAAATCAATCAATCAACCAATCAATAAGAGTTAATTTTGTTGGTGGAGGCACATAATGGTTTGAATTCCACTTTAAACTGTAGGTCCAGTCACGATTAGTCTTCTGTGCTTAAAGTGGACTTAAAACAAGAACTGAAGGATCATATTTCGAAGAATATAATTGACGTAATCAGTAATAATAATTTTATTGAATAAAGATAGTTTGGTAAGAAACTAATTCATAATAATTAAGAGTCACCCTCTTTGTGAAGATGATTTATAAAAGAAAGCCAAAAAATATTCATCAGTGTTGGCAGTGACTAACAAAGTATATTTGGAGGCATGTACATGAATCACAAATATTCTGTTACGTTATTCTGCATGGTATTGTCATGGACCCGTGGCCTACTTTCATTGTCGTCACTGGCGGGAAATAAGAGAAAAAAGTCTTCTGGAAAGAGGAACTGATGCATCTTCCAAGCAGTGTTGCCACCATCTGATGGCACAATTTCCCTCTTCAAGGGGCAAAATTTCCCTTTTCGACTAATTTTTCCCTTCAACTAAAAAATCATGGGTGCAATAATAATAATAATAATAGTTTATTTACGAAAAATGTAAAACAATGCTTACACATACAGGATTGATGTTCCAAGTTCGAACCTTGGCCTAGCATGAATGCACAATTGTGTTTGTTCATCACCAGTTTCATGACCCTATTAAGCAAAAATAGCTACAGAAAAATAACGTAAAAAAAAACAAAACAGAAATCTAGATATAAAAACAAGCTTAAACTAGTATTTTTTTCATCGAAATTCCCTTTTCCCTATTCGCTTAAAATTCGGTCAGAATTTCCCTTTAAAAATGGAAATTTCCCTTCATGTGGCAACACTGCTTCGAAGGCATTTCCTCCGACAAGGATTGGAAAACACGTGCCGTAGGCGAACTGTGTCATAGGTGATTGAATAGCCATTCAAATATTTAAGCGAAAGTGACTTCTGCAATCGCTAATCACGCTCCGTTGAGATATTGGCTATAACGGAAGCGACGGACGCTTTAGGGACTGAAATTTAAAGTGGATGAGTGCATGGTGCTACCTTATTGTTCACTAATTTCGTATAGGTTAGTGACAATGAAGCTTTCTACCATCACGAGTTTGCTCACAGTCCATATTACTCGATGGAAGATTTCTTCCTTTGTTTTCAGATCGGAAATTACTACCTCGGGCCTCAACCCCCTCTACATGTTTTAAATTGCAGATTTTAGTTCTAACGTTTATGCAGTTACATGTCGTATGGAATGACTGCAATGTTAATGGCATATTCGTATCATAAGAAGTGACAATCACCAATATAGGCTATACGGCTGTTCGTAAACTCCAGCCAACTCAGCCCAGATCTTACGAGTGGATTACGCAGACGTCACACGAAACGTCATGCCGACATCACTAGCGAAGCTGTTCCAACTAGGGATGGCCAGATCCGGATCCTCGCGGATCCGAAATCCGGATTCGGTTGGTTCCGGATCCTTGGGATCCGGATCCTAAAATTTTTCGGATCCGGAATTTTCACATCCGGATCCGGATCCGGTACTTTTGGATCCGGATCGAGAACTTTCGGATCCGGATCCGGTATTTTTGGATCCGGATCCAGAACTTTCGGATCCGGATCCGTTTTGCCATCCCACATGCGCTTCTTTAGAAAGTAAGAATGTGCTTAAAACATATTGTTACGCGCTAATATATATATATATATATATATTATACATACATACACACACACACATATATATATATAGTGTGTGTGTGCGTGTAATTAATTAATAAACTTACAAGGGAGGTCTAAGTCTCCCCCTCCGATTTGCATGAAACTTGGCAGGTGTATAGAGGTCCCCCCTCAAATGTCAAGACGGCCTCCCCGATGGCGCAGTGGTAGCCTTCGTCGCCCTGTAATCAAGGGGTCCCGGGTTCGATACCCGGTGGAGGCACAAGTGGTTCGGATCCCACTTTAAACTGTAGGTCCAGTCCCAATTAGCCTTACTGTGCATAAAGTGGACTTAAAACAACAAATCAACCAACCAAATCAAATGTCAAGATGAGGAGAAATTGAAGTGGGGACCACCCTAAATATGGCATAGGAAGAAACAGGGGGCATAGGGCCTCTCTATACACCTGTCAAATTTCATGGAAATCGGATGGGGACACAGGGGTCAGATGATCCCCACGTCAATTTGTCCTCATCTTGAAATTTGAGACGGGTTTTGCCCCCTAAAAAAGTTTTTTAGCCGAAACAAAAAAACACGTATTTCTTCCTTTGGGCCCCTCTATACACCTGCGAAGTTCCATGAAAATCGGGGGGGGGACACAGGGGTCAGATCCCCACTTCAATTAGTCCGCATCTTGACAATTGAGTGGGTTTTGCCCTGTAAAACCGCTTTTTTAGCTGAAACAAAAAAACACGTATTTCTTCCTTTGGGCCCCACTATACACCTGCCAAGTTTCATGGAAATCGGAGGGGGACACATAGGTCAAATGCCCACTTAAATTTGTCCTCATATTGACATTTGAGGGGGGGTTGCCCCCTAAAACAGTTTTTTAGCCGAAACAAAACAAACACGTATTTCTTCATTTGGGCCCGTTTATACACACACCTTCCAAGTATAATGGAAATTGGAGGGGGACGCAGGGGTCAGATCCTCACTTCAATTTGTCCTCATCTTGACATTTGAGGGGGTTTTGCCCCCTAAAACCGTTTTTTAGGTGAAACAAAAAAACACGTATTTCTTTCTTTGGGCCCGTTTATACACACACCTGCCAAGTATCATGGAAAATTGGAGGGGCACAGTGGTCAGATCCTCACTTCAATTTGTCCTCATCTTGACATTTGAGGGGGTTTTGCCCCCTAAAACCGTTTTTAGCTGAAACGAAAAGACACGTATTTCTTCCGTTGGGCCCCACTATACACCTGCCAAGTTTCATGGAAATCGGAAGGACACAGGGGCCAGATCCTCACTTCAATTTGTTTTCATCTTGACATTTGAGGGGGTCTTGCCCCCTAAAAAAGTTTTTTAGCTGAAACAAAAAAACACGTATTTCTTCATTTGGGTCCCACTATACGCTTGCCAAGTTTCATGGAAATTGGAGGGGGACACTTAGATAACCTCGCTTGTTAGTCTTACATTTGTAATTATATAACACTGCATATATTATAATGTTCTATTTTAATTTGTAAAACTGTAACTGTAGAACAATTGTATAATTTTTGTATAACATTTCTATCTTGTTATATGTGTTAAAGGTTTCATCCTGGAATGGAATGTCTCACATTTATGTGTGTTTTCATTTCCAATACATTGGAATGATCCGAAACTTTCAGACCCGGATCCGGATCCTAAATTTTTGGATCCGGAACTCTCGGATCCGGATCCAGATCCGGAACTTTCGGATCCGGATCCAGATCCGGAACTTTCGGATCCGGATCCAGATCCGTAAATTTTGGATCTGGATCCAGATCCGGAACTTTCGGATCCGGATCCAGATCCGTAACTTTTGGATCCGGATCCGGATCCGTTTGGCCATCCCTAGTTCCAACCTGCAGTTTACGAACAGCGTGGATTATGGCGTGGTGGATAGTCTGCTTGACTCTTGAGCATGGTTAAAAGCAGTTGACTTTCTTTGGAAGTAGTATTTAGGTGTAAATAGCACTAAATCTCACCTTTATATAAAGCTCGGCTGCATGTTATGCAACTATTCAGTTTTGGATGAGACAGTTTGTACTCGAGGCTCTTCGTTACTTACAATATCAGAAATTATAGCCTATTTTTGACTTTCTTATTTTTAGTGACTATTTTCGCACCAATGTTGCAGATTTTTTGTGCGTTTTTGCCTGCATATTTGGGTATTTTAGTGTCCACAAATCCAGGATATACTCATTACTTGTGACTGTCCTGTGAATCATCACAATATAATTGTATGTTTATTGAAATTATTAATTTCATATTATAGAAATCACTTTATACATATTAACGGTTCAAAAAATGTATAATAATTACTTTGTACAACGTTAATTATGTTTTATGTTATTTATTGCGCTATACGCTGTATAAACGAGATATTTGTAATTCTAACGTTGCTTCGATTGATCTCTCGTGTGGATATTTTCAAATACCACTTACGCCCCACTCGTATAAGTACACAGCTTTTTCGTATCGAGGACGACAGCATGTGTTTTGTTACTTGCCATTTGGTATAAAATCAGCTGTTTCTGTTTTTGTTGAGAGAATGAATAAGGTGTTTGGACCAGAGGCTCATTCATTTCTGATGATATATGTGGATGACATTTTAATATTTAGCCCAACAATAGAGAAACATTTTGAACATCTTGATTATGTTCTACGGACATTGCAGAAGACGAACATGTCCATAAAATTTGCCAAATGCAAATTTTTCCAAACTGAAATTAAGTTTTTGGGTCATGTGGTGTCTGGTTTCGAGATTAAGGTCGATCATGATAAGGACTCAGCTATTCTACAGTTTCCTGTTCCTCAAAACAAGAAGTCACTTCGCAAATTTTTAGGATTGGCAAACGTGAGGAATCGTTTTATACAGGGATTTTCAGATATCGCTAGTCCATTATATCATCTTTTACGCAAGAATGTGCCATTTTATTGGACACCTCAGTGTCAAGAAGCTTTCTTGTTATTAAAGAATGCTCTAATTTCAGCACCAGCATTGAGTCTACCCGACTTTGAGTTGAGGTTTTGTGTTTCTGTTGATGCAAGCCAGAAAGGATTGGGTTGTGTACTTTGGCAAGTTGATAATGGTGAAATTCGTGTAATACAATACGGCAGTCGTGCTCTTAGAGGAGCAAAGATTACATATAGTACACACGAATTGGAATGTTTAGCTATATTATTTGCTGTGGAGAAATTTGCTATATATCTTAAAGGAACTGATTTCAACTTATATTCGGATCATAAGTCGTTGTCTTGGCTTAAAACTGCACAATCACTTAATTCTCGTCTTACGAGATGGGCTCTCAAACTGCAGTGTTTTGATTTCACGTTATAACATGTCCCAGGAGTTTCGAATAATATTGCTGATACGTTGAGCAGATTTCCGCCTTGTACTACTTATTGTGCACTTGATGATAAATTATATATCAATCAAGTAATTGTGAAAGATTCACAAGATGGCACTTCTTCTATTTGGCTAAAAGCTCAACGAGCAGATGAAAAATGTAATAATATAATTTCTCACCTGGAATATAGTACAACTGATAAAGACTTTTCAAAGTATCTTCTTCACGACAAAATTCTTTTTTATAAACCCCAATTCAGAAAAAATTTGAAAACTTGTAGTGCCACGTGAGCTTATACCTTTGGTATTGCACAAAATGCATGATTTAAATGGACATTTTGGTTATCAGAAGGTTTTATCAGCTTGTAGAAGTGCATATTTTTGGCCGTACATTAGGAAATCTATTAGAAATTACCTGAAAGATTACTTAGAATGTGCACGAACCAAGATTGTAGGTCGGCCATTGCGGAGAGATGAATATCACGTCGTTTCTCAACACCCACACGATTTCCTCTCTATTGACTTAATCGGAAAATTACCAAGATCACATACATATGAATATCTTCTCACAATTGTAGACGTTATGTCAAAGTTTGTTATGATTTATCCGTTAAGAAAAGCGACTTCCAGAGAAATTATCAATCGTATTGAAGAACAATATTTTAAACATTACCCTGTATGCAATGTATTATTATCAGATTGTGGAAGCCAATTTACATCAAATGAGTGGAAAGCCTACATGGATTCAAGGAAAATTAAGCATATTACTACCACTACATACAATCCGAAATCTAATCCTATTGAGAGGTACAATAAGGAGATTATTAGATTACTGCGATTATTCTGCAATGATAATCACACCAGTTGGTATCCAAAAATAAATTCTATTATTCAGTTACTAAATCATTCTTGCTCTTCAGTTACCGGATTATCTCCTGGTGAACTTTTCTTACATGAAGATATGAAGGACTCAATATTTGAAGAAATCGGCTGGCCGGAACAAATTAAATCTTTGCCATGGAAACGCAAATTGTTTTTAGCGGAAATCAGGACTAGACAATCTAGAAGAAGTAGAAAGATTAAGAATGCATTGAACTCGATTAAACTTCAAACAGGAGATTTGGTTATGATAAAAAAAAGGCAAGTTAGTTCTAAAATTAACAGCCAGATTCATAAATTGTTCAACTTGTATATTGGGCCATTCCTTGTCAAAGAAATTATGGACAATAATGCAATTCTTTACACAATGAACCAGCAATATTATAACAAGGTGAACTCTTCAAATCTTCGAGTGTTTAACTGTTCGGAAGGAAAGAGGAATCAACTCTTGTATGAGAATTAAATTTATGAGAGTAGATACTGGAAAAAGGAAACCATTCTGTTTATCATTTTGTAGAATTGAATGTTTTATTATGTTCTGACTTGTTATTACCTGTTAGGCACAAATCTGTTTATGTGCACGTTGTTGTCGAATGTAACTTTGTAACTTTGTTTTAGTTATGTTGATAAACGTCGGACTGATTTGTAAATGAAAACTCCTCCTCGCTGTTTGGTAGTTTTCATTTTCCCGGAGGAGGGGAATGTTGTGACGGTCCTGTGAATCCTCACAATATAATTGTATGTTTATTGAAATTATTAATTTCATAATATAGAAATCACTTTATACATATTAACGGTTCAAAAAAATGTATAATAATTACTTTGTACAACGTTAATTATGTTTTATGTTATTTATTGCGCTATACGCTGTATAAACGAGATATTTGGAATTCTAACGTTGCTATAGCAACGAGAATCAATAGTCATTGTGTGGTAGTGTGTCTGGAAAAAATGGAAATATAGGTAATAATGAACTGCATATTGCTCAGTTTTTTCACTAATATATAGACCCATAGAAGTTGTATCTTCACCTTCGCGTTTTAGTTTCAAATATTTATAAACGAAATGTAATCGTGCAAATGATTGACTAGTGAATGTCACATACTTCATTCAGCCTAAACTCGAGACTCTTAATCGCATTGCATTATAGTCGCAATTCTATCAAAATACAAAGTTTATTTGGTATTCAAACACATCGATTAAGTCAAAATCTCACAAATGTAGGACCTTAAATGTACAGAAAATGATTTACCTTGTACAAATATAATGTGTAAATATAAAAATACATAAGATTCATTTCTTTAAAACTATAAAATAATTTTTAAGAGTGTATGAATGGGTGGAAAGATTTAAAGACCGAATACGAAATGTCAGTGATGAACACCTGAGTGGAAGGTCAGTTTATGTGGAAGCTGAAGCAGTAAAACAGCAGATCGTCCATCTAATTCGTTAATTTAATGCACTAACCCCTGACTTAAGGATTTTTTTCCTTATTGAAGCTTCATTCTGCTGTAGATTTCAGAAGGTTTCACTTCCTCTGACCACAAAAAACGAATAACACTTCGTTGCTCTTCTACGGTGCAAGTCAACAGTGGAGCGGTTTGATTTCAGTTGATGCTCTAAGTCCACTTTGTGCACAGTAAGGCTAATCGGTACTGGACCTACAGTTTAAAGTGGAATCCGAACCACTATGTGCCTACCACAGGATTTCGAACACTGGATCCCTTGATTACAAGGCGACGACGTTACCACTGCGCCATCGGGGAGAACTTATATTGATGAGTTGTTCACCTCTACTCGTTGACAAGTGTATTATACCCCAGTGTTATCCCAAATCAAAGGTCGAATATTCGGTTGCCACGTGTCATCGAGGGAAATCTTATATGCCAGAGTTTGGGATCCTTTGATGAAAACCTTGAAACCCGAAGAAGATGCTAACGTATCATTCAAGGAGCCGGGAAGTGAAAAGATTGATTCACAGATAAGAGAAGACTGATGACTTGTGATTTTACACGTGGCATGTTCCTGGCGAAGTGTACAGTACAGTAGCGAACAGTACAAATTAACATTATTCCAATTGAATTAAAATTACTTAGGTAATTAGTGTATAACTACCATATACATCTTGTTTGTAAGATGCAGTAGAATTTTGTTCATTA
Source organism: Lepisma saccharinum (assembly GCF_977018435.1). Classification (NCBI taxonomy): domain Eukaryota; kingdom Metazoa; phylum Arthropoda; class Insecta; order Zygentoma; family Lepismatidae; genus Lepisma; species Lepisma saccharinum. The sequence continues at coordinate 65,746 of NW_028143196.1, forward strand.
AACTCCAGGGGTGCCCATCCTCCCTAAGGAAAATGAATTCTTCATTGGACAGCATCCCTTGCTCCCTCCGAAGCAAGGACTTGAATTGAAACATTTGTTCAAGAGGAATTTAATTACATTCAAGCCAGGCTTTGATTCCATTTTAGTATTGCACCTCTGCTTGAGTTTGGAATTGTAGAGGGTAAAACATTCGCGGAATGTTTCCTTGAAATAGTGTGGTGCCGTCTTTCTTACTGTTGCATGTAACCTGGACAGTGCAACAGGGAGTGTTAGCTCAGTCAAGGCGTTCTTATGCAATCCCACATTGTTCTTCGTGTCGCAGACCACTTGCTCATTGCCGGGCAGTAAATCAGGAACAAATCCCAGTAGCCAGAACCACGGGGATGAGCACCGTCTCCTGCTGCGTTTCTTGCCATCAAGGACTCAGGCGACGGTGTGTGTCTCTCGGTTTCTCGTTGTGATTTATTACTCCGACTTGCTGTCCTCTGCCCATTTATTTCTTTCAGAATTTAGTTCCGCTTCGTTAGTAATATGAGTTGTTTTCTATTTCCTTTCGTACGATCCATTTACAGAGAAGCAACGACTAATTACAAGCGCTTTTTAGTAAGAAATCACATAGTAATCAGCGACTTGCATCCGTTGCTTCTTTTTCAAGATTTTAGCAGTTAACATCACCACTTGTGACTTGCATCAGTTGCTACTTATTCAAGATTCTAGCAGTTAGCATCACCACTTGTGACTTGCATCAGTAGCTTCTTATTGAATATTCTTCCAGTTAGCATCACCACTTGTGACTTGCATCAGTTGCTACTTATTCAAGATTCTAGCAGTTAGCATCACCACTTGTGACTTGCATCAGTAGCTTCCTATTCAAGATTCTTGCAGTTAGCATCACCACTTCTGACTTGCATCGGTTGCTTCTTATTCAAGATTATGGCAGTTAGCATCACAATTTGTGACTTGCATCAGTTGCTACTTATTCAAGATTCTAGCAGTTAGCACCACCACTTGTGACTTGCATCACTTGCTTCTTATTGAAGATTCTTGCAGTTAGCATCACCACTTGTGACTTGCATCAGTTGTTTCTTATTCAAGATTCTTGCAGTTAGCATCACCACTTGTGGCTTGCATCAGTTGCTTCCTATTCAAGATTCTAACAGTTTGCATCTCCACTTGTACACAGATACATATACAACCAATGACTTTTATAATTAAATTTGTAATAACCAATCTGATAATTTTCGATTTAATAATTTTTTGTACGCATATAGAACACAATCTCATTTTTCCTTGAGGATCACAGAATGAGAAACAGACAATTGCTCTTAGTCGCCAATTATGGAATTTAATGCTACTACTTTGGCTAAGAAGTGAAAAAATAACTTTAGATGTTAACGATTCATCCAAGATTCGATCTATTTGGAACGTTTTAGTGTCCAGAAATGTCCTAAAATTGTTGTTAGTGCTTAGTTTTGCTTTTTAGTATAATATTCATCATATAGATGCTTTAATATTTTTTACGGTCTTCGCTTGTCCATGTAGCCAGAATTAGTAATACAGTAATTCTCTGAACGAAAGTGAGAATGGTTCTACATTCACTCTGTAACTTTCAGTGTCACTTATCTCTTAAATCAAGGTCATCTCCATGACAACAACTGATACAAAAGAATATCAACCAACTGGGAATTCAAGTGATTGCACACCCATCGTATTCGTCGGATCTTGTACCCTGTGTGCACCTTCCGCACTTGAAGAAAGAACTTCGTGGAACCCATTTTCAATTAGACAGGGAGCTGAATAACGTTGTTTCTGGTGTGCTAAAAAGAGTGTGAAAGAGGGCCTTCAATGGTTGCTTTGAAAAGTGAATTGCACGTTGTTATGTTATTTTTGGTACACATTCGTATTGGGACGACCTGCTTAAAAGCTGGGCCTAAATTTTATAGCATGCATAGGTCCCATAAAAGCGGTAGAATATCATTTTGAGTTACTATACATCGGAAGTGTCTTGCATTAATACTTGCGATCCAAACTTTCAAATTATCCAATCGCATGCGACAGTCTTGCGATGCAAATCAATTATACACAGCAATAATTGAGTTCTTGTTTACATACCATGGTTATCACTATGGAACATGACTGAGAGAAGTTCATGTAGCGCTTGCACACACATGTTTTTCGAAATATTTCAATGTTTGTTTCTTGGTAGAAGTGAGAATACTTTGATCTCTTCTGAGAAGAAACTTTGCTCTTGTAACAATAACATTTCATTTAATCTGTAGCTTTATACATACATAAAACTTTAATAGAATTATATATTCTTAGTTGGAGAGTTTCTATTAGGGTCCAATTTATTTTTAGATAAACTAACTAACTCCCTAGCCTTCTTAAACCCGAAGGTTCATGGCTGCAGCAACACAGGCCTTCCATCTTTCCCTATCTTGAGCAAGATCTATATACTCTTTTCCATCCCTACCGATTTCCTTTAGGTTCATCTCAACGTTGTCCCTCCATCTTCGTCTTGGCCTTCCTACAGGTCTCTTACCATCAGGTTTCCCAACAAGAATCCTGTAAACTCCTCTTTCCTCTCCCATTCGTGCCACTTGGCCTGCCCACCTAAGTCTTCTTGATTTAATTATTCTAATAATATCTGGACATGAATACAAATTATGTAGTTCTAAATTATGTAACCTTCTCCACTCACCTGTCTCCTCATCCCTTTTAGGTCCAAAGATTTTCCTAAGGATCTTATTTTCAAATACTCTCAATTTATGTTCCTCTTTCAATGTAAGGGACCAAGTTTCACACCCATATAATACTACAGGCAAAATTACTGTTTTGTATGTTTTAACTTTTAGTTTCTTAGATATTAAACGAGAAGACAAAAGTTTATGAAGAGAGAAGTAACATGCATTTCCTGAATTAAGCCTACTTTTTATTTCATCTTTAAAATAATTTTCATTTGTTAATATTACTCCTAAGTATTTGAATTTGGAAACTGGTTCAAACGAGTTGTTATCAATAATTAGATTTTGATTATTACCTAACACTTGGTTTCGGCCTGTAAACATATATTTAGTTTTCTCTTTGTTAACTTCCAAACCTATCTCTTTAGCAGTTTTGAAAAATATTTTAGCATTATTCTTAATTGTGTTCACATCATCCCCCAGTAAGTCTACATCATCTGCATATGCTAACAACTGAGTCACACCATTTAATTTTAGTCCTTCTTTAGTTTCTCTTACCTTCCTTACAGCATATTCTAAGGCAAAATTAAAGAGCAATGGAGATAATGCATCTCCTTGTTTTAACCCATCATGAATTGTAAATTTGTCAGACATATTAATACCAACACGAATTTTACTTTCTATTTCACTGGTGCATATTTTTATCATACTAACAAGCTTCTTAGGTATTTCAAACTCTACTAATATATTATATAATTTATCTCTTTCACCGAATCATATGCTTTTTTGAAATCAATGAATAGCTGATGGACATTTTGATTATATTCCCACTTTTTTCAAGTGTCTGTCTGATGTGAGAAATTTGATCTGTAGTTGATCTGTTACGTTTAAATCCACATTGATAATCACCTATAATTTCATTAGCATATGGTGTTAGTCTTGTTAAAAGAATGTTAGATAATATTTTATATGTTGTTGAGAGTAGAGAAATTCCACGGTAATTATTGCAGTTCATTTTATCACCTTTTTTAAACAAAGGAACAATTATGGATTCTTTCCACTGTTGAGGGATTTCTTCTTTATTCCATATTAAACAAATTAATTTATGAATTTGACATATTAATGAATTTCCACCATATTTAATTAACTCAGCTGGTATTAAATCAATGTCAGGTGCTTTGTTATTCTTTAGCCTTTTAATAGCATCTTTAACTTCAGTCAAGTTAGGTTCTGGAACTAAAGGTTCTGCTGTGTGGACTTCATTTCCTTCTGATTTATCTCCTACAGGGACATTTAAAAGGTCATTAAAGTAGTTCTTCCATCTATTTAGAATATCGCTTGGGTCAGCTAGAAAATCACCGTCTTTATCTTTTATCAAGTTTACTTTAGGTTGCCACCCCTTTCTAAACTCATTTTCACCTTTATATAAATCTCTGATATTTTTATTTTTGCTGTTTGTTTCAATTTCGTTAATTTTTCTTTTCAAGTAATCTCTTTTTTACTTCTAAACGGGCCGTTAACTTCTCGCTTTATTCTATTATAATTGTTTAGATTTGTATCAACAGAGTTATTTAACCACTTAAGTCTAGCCTGATTTCTTATTTCTATTAGATTATGACATTCATTATCAAACCATGGCTTACCTTTTCTCGGTTTATGGTATCCTATACTTTCTTTAGCTGCTGATTCTATTGCATTACGTATGTGCTCCCAATTCTTATTTACCTCTGTTTCATTTATATGTTCATCATCATTTAAATCCTGCAAAACATCAAATCTATTTGACAGTTTAATTTGGTAATCTTTCTTCATTCTTTCATCAGTAAACTTTCCTGTATCAAATTTTAGAACTTTTGGATTTTGTTGCTTATGATTTATCATTGAGAGTATTTCTCTTAATTTAGCAATTACTAAATAATGGTCACTGGCACAGTCAGCACCTCTATGTGTACGAACGTAAATTATACTAGTATGCCTTCTCTTATCAATGAGAATATGATCTATCTGATTATGAGTTTTACAATCTGGTAAAGACCAGGTATATTTATGGATATCTTTGTGTTTAAAAGTGGTACTTTTCACAATTAAATTCTTTGAGGTTGCAAAAGTAATCAATCTTATACCATTATCATTACTTAATTCATGAAGACTTTCTTTACCAATCGTGGGTTTAAATGTCTCTTCTTTGCCAATCTGTGCATTACAGTCACCTAACAGAATTTTCATATCATACAGAGAAAATTTATCAAAGACCTGTTCTAACTCTGTATAAAAATCATCTTTAGTATTATCATCTTTATCTTCCGTTGGTGCATGTATGTTTATTAAAATAATTTTACACCACCTACCCTGTAAAACTGCATATGATATCCTATCATTAATAAATTCTACTGTTTTAAGAGCCGAGATAATTCTATTATTTATGAAAAAGCCTGTTCCAAAATTATTGTTTTCAGTACCACCATAGAAAAAAGTATAATTTTTAATTTTACAATTCCCTTCTCCTGGCCACCTAACTTCCTGGACAGCTACTACAACTAATTTATACTTAACTATCTCATTAACTGTACACTGAAATGCCCCAGGCCGGTAAAGGCTCAGAACATTCCAGGTGCCTAATTTAATATCCTTATTCCTAACGTAGATTTAATCCTTAGTCCAGGGACCTCCCAAAGTGGTCCCCACCCGGAGATCCGAACGGGGGACTATTTTACCTCCGGAATAGTTTACCTTGGGAACATCCATGGCCTTATATTGCTGTTTCTTGACATTTTTGTTACAGTGCAAAGTTGTCAGCTCTACGCCTAACCCCCAATATGAATGGAGGAACTACTACACAAAACAAACACAAACACATTAGACAGCACAATTACTACACAAGACGAACACAAACATATTAGACAGCACAACTACTACACAAGACACACACAAACACATCACAACTATAACACAATATAAACACAAACACACCACAGCTACTACACAATATAAACATAAACAAACTACACACCACAACTACTACACAAACATACTAGACAGCACAACTACAACACAAGACACATACATACACATCACCGATACTACACAAGACAAACAGAAATACATTAGACAACATAACTACTACATAAGATAAACACAAACACACTAGACACCACAGCTACTACACAAGACAAACTCACACACTACACAGCACTACTACTACACAAGATTATGAAAAAAAATAGTTTACATATTACATTTTCCCCTCCTATGAGCTTGACCTCATCAGCACACACATTTTCTTGACACGCTTTCCATTTCAAGAAGTTTTATATTATTAAGTGTACGAATAGAAAAGTTGTACAAAAAATGGAATGTTTCTCTTTCAGTTTAATTTAATTTATTATTGTCATTGGTTATACAGAATTTGGGTAAGATTTTATGTTCCTAATGAAATTAGTTATTGAATTGTAAAGAAACAATTTCAAAAGAGTGTATTTCCTTTCAGATATTAAAGCATTTTCTTTGAAAATCCGTGTGTACGAATAAGGATGTTACATACTGTATATGTAAATTAGATTGCAAAAAGTTAATACAATTACATTCAATTATCAACATTGTATATCAAGTATAAAGGTTTACCTTGTGTAATATCACATCTATGTTCTAGATTTAAAAATGCATCACAATTTAGTTTAAAATTAACATTGATTTTTTTAAAAATGACAAGGTTGAAGAAATTTAAGAAAAACATAAAGTGAATCATGTTTTTCTAGAAGTCGAGTTTCACACATTGATAATAGTTTTTTCTTAATGTCTGGTATATAATACAATGTATTTCTTTTTAGTATTTCACCTCTGCATATATACTCGTATTATTAAAAAACACATCAACTTCACTTACTGTACCAAAACAGTTTTTTTTAAAAACAAATAACTTAGTGGGTGTTATTTTCAGAATCAAAAAAAAAATTAAGGTCTTAATCCTGGACCCACAACCTGGATACGTAATTTATTTTTAGATACACAATTTAATTCTCTTGGAACTTAGTTTATGTGCCTAAACCTTCGTTCATTGATTGGTTTGGTTATTTTACATTGTTTTTCTGCCACGTTCGCTAATCGCAACGATAAAGATGAGTGACGATGATATGATGCAATTAATGAATAGACAATTGCAAAGAACACCTATGACCAGCCCAGGATTCGAACCCTAGACCCTGGCGTCGTAGAGCTCTGTGCTAACCACTCCGCAATGGAGGTCGGTAATTTCTTTGTTTCTAGCCTAAAATTCTCAAATCTACTGATGAGCAACTGACGTAGGGTACGTTTTATTTAGTATTTATCTTGTGTTCTCATTTTTATCTTTGTCTGTTTCTTTAACTAATCGCAACATAATGAGACAACCTGGTGGCAATAATAAAATAGAAGTAGTTACTAGCAATGATAACAGATGGCGCCAAAGGGAGATGAAAGAAAATGTTGACGATTGAGGTAGGACATCACGTGGAAAGTTAAATTTAAAGATTTTGACTTGTATATCAGGCTTGTTCCATAGCCTTGTATTTACCTAACGGGCCCAATCTACCTACCTAACAATGGACCAAAGCAAGCAACATTTTGAGATCCTCAAAGTTGGATATTCACTCACCTTTCGTTTGGAAGATTACATAGATTAAACTTTGATTACAGCTGTTCGCTTTGGGCATTCTGAAAGGAAGGAGTGAACAAGTTTACCTTCGATTGATTTTGTAAGAACCCGTCTCTACGAACATCTGCTGAATCGGGCCTCTTCAACAAAGGACTCCGCTGAATGCTTTACAAATCCATTGTTGTCATTACGTGCTTAGCGTTGCAGAAAAGTAACAATCATTTGAGTTTCGCTCTTATTGACCACAAGCTTTGTGTTTCGGGATGTACTGAACTGACATGTAAAGTATATTCGAAATGACAACAGGAAGAATTGGAATATTGAGGCAATTTGAATCTTCTGGATCTTGAATAAAAGAAACTAATTTCAGACGCACATTGTAATGGTTGATATCTTCCTGAAAAGGCGAAGAATGCCCTGACATGTAATTGTGAGAACTATTGGGATAAGTAGATTATTGGGAAAGGTCAGACAGTTGTGAAAGCAACATTGCAGACAGATTCACTAGTGTTTCTTTCTCTAATAGCAAAAGTATCTGCAAATAAATTGGAGAGATTTACTTCCGTTTGCTAGCAAATATAACGGAAGTACATTTGAAGATCGACTCAGTACAATGCACATAAAGTTACTTCCTGTGTATTTCAAGCATATTGTTCCAGTGGTCCAGAGGTGTTGCCACCAGCTGTTTCTTTTGCCCAAGTCAAGAACACACAAGACATTTTCAAATAGGAGTAATGACATTTCAATATGACTACTTTTATAGTACATCTAGATGCACGTGGAGGGAATAGAAAACAGGTGCGGATAGAAAATAGAGAGGGGTAGGAAGGAAGAAATTCAACAAAAGGAAAAACAGAAAGAGAATTTGAGAAGATAAATATTGAACACGAGAAGTAAATAGGAAGAAGACCAGAGAGAGAGATAGAGGGAGGACAGTAAGATAAATAGAGAGAGAAAAGTAGAGAGATAGGTCAGAGAAAGGGATATATATATATATATATATATATATATATATATATATATATATATATATATATATATATAGAGAGAGAGAGAGAGAGAGAGAGAGAGAGAGAAATATAGAGTACAGGAAGACAGGAAGTAAAAGATGAGAGAAAGAAAATAATGCAGAGAGAGGAGGCAAAGAGAAATAACATGGGCAAGCAAGGAGAAAGAAGGCAGGCGGACACACGAGAGAAATAGTAAATGGAAAGCGAAAGGGGAATAATAAGAAGAGAGAAAGGAGAAAGAGCGAGGAAGAGCTGGGGGCTTCACCAAAATCCTGTGCGATATGTCTTTGAACAGAATCATTACATTTTGAGTATGTTTGTGTTTTGAAAATTTGATCACAGGAAAAGTCTTATTTCCTTCTGCTAGATGGCGGCGCAACTTTATAATAATTATTAATTGTTTTTTCTAAAAAAACAATCCTCCTCATTAAAACTGTGTATATATGTTTTAATTGTAGTGTAATAAATTAGCATTCTGTAGCATGCTGATTATATTAATATGTTGATGGAATGCTTGTCCATCCTCCAAAATTTCAGAGATATTAATGGAATTCTTTAATGAAATCTTATTATATACTATGTACGTACTAATCTGCCATCAGGCGAAGAGTACTATAATTACACTGGGGAACAAAAAAAAATATTATATTTTGCGGCATAAAGCTTAATAACAGTTTCAGCACACAAAACAGCTGTGATTGCCAATTGTATGATTGGTTCAATTGAATTGACTCCAGTTATAAAAATAAACACACCATGGAAAATGTAGGAGGTAAAATTACTCCACGCTTTTCTCGGTAATATCAAAATTTGATAATGGTCTGAAATTCCCATTAAGAAACTTATTTATTTATTTGTACATTGTTGCTAGGCAACTTATGAAGCATTGCTAGGCAATATATCGGACACTCAACAAAGCTTAAGGAAGAATACCAAAACATAAAAATGGTTTTAGAAAAAAATTGTATATGCTGAACATAAGTGGCTCGTGTGTGTGGATTTGAAGATGGTGAATTTTTTACTAGGACAGCAAAGTGGGTACACGAAGTATCATTGTATCCTATGTTTGTGGGATAGTCATGCTAGAGAAAAGCATTGGACGATAAAAGTTTGGCCCCCCAGGGAAAATATTAGTGGGAAAAGCTAATATCATTCATGAACCGCTGATAGATAGGGACAAAATCATCCTTCCGCCACTGCATATTAAACTTGGGTTGATAAAACAGTTTGTCAAGGCCTTACATACAAGTGGTGATTGTTTCAAATATATATGCCACACTTTTCCAGGACTAAGTATTGAAAAATTGAAGGCATGAATCTTTGAAGGACCACCACAAATTCGTACACTTATAAATGATGCCAATTTTACAAATTACATGTCTTACATCGAATCTGAGGCCTGGCTGAGATTTGTGTTCATCGTCAAAAACTTTTTGGGGAATCACAGAGCAGAAAAGTACCCCGATATAGTTGGAAATATGTTGAAAAATTTTGAGAAATTGGGAGCTAATATGAGTGTGAAGATACATTTTCTACATAGCTACATTGACAGATTCCCTGAGAACCTTGGTGATTTTAGTGAAGAACGGGGAGAAAGGTTCCATCAGGATATAAGGATAATGGAAGAAAGGTACCAGGGACGGTGGGATCGCCACATGATGGCCGACCACTGTTGGAGCTTACAGAGGGATTGTCCTAAAAAGCAATAGAGCAGGAAATCGTATAGAAAACATTTCACATAGTTTGTTTCTTCATTGTGTACATATTTTCTTAATTATTATGATCATAGGCCTATATAAATTTATTTTTATAATAATGATTGTAATCACAAAAAGAAATATTAAATTGTTGTTGGAAGTTCATTTATATGTATGTCTTATGTTTCCGCCATTTTGGTTTAGTTGCATTTATTTCATAAATTAGAGCCAATTCAGGAAATATATTATTATATCATTATTCAGCAGCATGAAATTGCCCTAAATTAGCTCTCAAACACTGTGCCGCAATTTCACTGTTCCTCAGTGTTATCAATCGTAGTTCCAAGGATTCGTGTTCTAAATTTGGCGAGAAATAACACTTAAATAAACGGTAATGGACAGTGGCGGATCAAGAAATTACTGTTGGGAGGGGCCAATTTCAGAGTTGGGTACATCACCGAACCTACAATTGCATTGTTTTATGTGAACAATATATGGTTCTTTTAGCAGAAGTAGCTATGCTCTACGGATTAGCTTTTTAAAGGGGTCCAGAGTGGAATAGACGGTTAGTATTGTATATTGTTATCCATTGGAGAGCAACATATTGCGGTGCCCTTGGTGAGTTCAGAATGCAAAGTCGCAATCCGTTCTTTAAAATTTGCATCTCAAAGTGAATAGATACAAAATCTTCGGACATACGTCAGCAGAGGTATTGTCAAATGTAAAGACGTATTTCTTTGAATTCCAGGCACATCCTTTTCTCTGGTCTTCGATCTTGAAAATTTAGGTGAACCTTGGATTCGATGGCGTATTGGTCAGAGTATGTATGCATAAACAGGGGTAGAAAAATACAGGGATCCTGAAAAATTTCACCTGTTGCCTGGATTTCGCCTGTGGCCGCGGTGCCTCAGTCGGTAACGCGTCTGACTACTACTACCATGCTCAAGGTCTCGGGTTCGACCCCCGGCCGGTTCAAATCCGGGAACTTTTCTGACGTTGGGAGCGGCTCCGGCGCCCACCCAGCGTCGAATGATTTGGGTACCTGGGGGAAACCCCGGGGGAAAAGGCGGTCAGGGGCGTGATGCTGATCACATCACCCCCACTCATGACCGGATCAAGATAGTGTGGGGCGTTACCCCCCCACCCCTATACGCCTTCATGGCGTGGTGCTAAGCACAGGGGAGCACTTTACCTTTTTTGCCTGGATTTTCAAATTCAGTGCTAAATATGTTTCTTTTTATTAATATTTCTAGTTCGCTTATGGAAATTTCCATTGCCTTTTTCTTAAAAAATAACGAGCACAGTATGTGTTTTTTAATGTTTGTGTGTTTTCTGTATCACGTGTAACATTACATCATAATAATAAGCATGCCATTATATTCTTTTTCACTGTTGCGAGCCGAATTTTAAAATCTGTGGCGATATTGTAGAGTCGGCCGTATATTCGAATTATTGCATAGATTTTCATGTTGTTGCAGTTGAACCTTCTTGAGGAAAGCCACTCTCGCGTAAACATTAATTACTTTTAATCCAATCCAATTAATAAATTAAATGTTTTAAGATCATATTTCAAAATGTGTTGGATTCATGGCTTTCTTAGACCAGATTTGCAAATAATAAAAAAAAGAGCTGGCTCCTGAGAAAAGGGCGCTGGCGTCTGAATTCTATCCCTGTGGGTAAATATACCATGGTATTAGTGTAATAAAGAAGCATTTCCAATTTTCAGTAACAAGGTTTCTTCTCGATGTTTTACCGATGAACAAATATTGGTAAAAAAAACACCCTTAACAACTTGTTTCCTTTAAATTTGTTGTGTTAGAACAATCAACATTTCACAACAAAGGGTCAGTCTATTTTCAGTGAGCTCTGTGATTTGTTCTTATGCTGGTGTTCCTGTAAATAGGTGGTCAGTGAGCCAGCTTTTGCAAAGTGCACATCAAACGGACATTGAAAATGGAGAGACAGAAGCATTACTAATATGATGCAGCACTTAAACATATATTTTGTGTGCTGAGGAATTTGGACAATTTACCGTAGGAGGTGTCAGCGACAGCCATCTGTCGTCATCAGCCTCTCTCTTTTGCATGGGAAGAAGTGGTGCAGTCTCCTCCCGTGGAGAGAGGGGCGGCGCCAGGGTGGCGCGAGGGTGTGCTTGTGCACCTCTTAATTTTTTTCCGCACCCCCTTCAGCACCTCCTACGTTCAACTGAAAACACTAACCCTTAGTGTGTTATATTATGTCATGTCGTTATATTGACCACCGAATGTTAGATACTGAAGTAAGACCGTTATTATTGTATTCAACAGGCAAGCACTATAAGAGAGTGCATATATATATATATGCTTCCTGTACTGGCGGCAGCCTCTATGAAGATCAGCGTTTTTTCCTCTCGTCAGCATTGTTCTTATGATTCTTTTCTTCTTTTTGTTTCTTCAAGTGGTATGTTTGTGGTTTTCGATAATTGCCTATAACTTAATGTGAGTTATGTTATTTTTGTGTTCTTTATTGCATTGTTGATAAACGGTTTATTTTCCGTCTACTTGTTCTTCCTCACACTGGAGCAAAAATTCCATCTGCTTTCAATTTCATTTCAGTCAGTAATTTATGTTAATCAGTGGCGGCGATTAGGGTAGTAGTTCCGCCCCGCTTTTTGCTATTTTCGCTCCCGCACTATGCTAAACCTTACCAAGGGAAAATAAATTGTCCTTGCCCCACCCCAGTTTTGAAAGGTTGCATACGTGTCTAATGTTTTTCTTATTTTCAACATCGCACCCCCTGAATTTCTCTCCGCACCCGCTCAGCACCCCTAGATGATTAATCCTGGCGCCGCCGCTGCGTGGAGGCTGTTAGTCCATTCTTCCTTCCACTCCTGGATGATCTAGGAGTTAATTCTACAATGGTAGGGGTACATCTGCAAATTACTTGTAAATTCTCTCTTGCACCAGTATATGGCGACTCTGTGTTTGATTATTTTGTCGATAGGCATAGCCTATCAGTGATGATGTTCGAAATGAGCCTGTCATTCTAATAATCGTCTTCATTTGTGATGATGTTATTATTGTTACATATGTTGTATATTTTAGGTAGTCTACTTAGATTGGTCCGTCGAAAGAAACAATCGCGTTCTAGATTTTGAATATGTTTGGGTTCATAAATGACATAGAGAGTCTGAATGTGTTCGAACATTGCAACCAATTTATTACAGGCTCAGCTTTTGAAGTTACGTAATCCATGTCATCGTTCCATTTCTCGTAATTTCACATTTAGATACTTAGCATCCCTTACTCTCATAATTTTTTTTTCTCTGAGTTTTATCTGTGGGTGTTTATTAGCATTCAGCTTAACCTATTGTATTATAAAGTGAGTCTTCTGGTTGGCAATCGTCAATTTCGCCGTATCACACAAGTCCTCGAAAGAATTTATCGCAATACAGGACTTCCTATCCAACTCTGTTCTTGCATAACTTCTATTACAATTATTACGTCATCTGCATATAGTCTATTGTGCTTTTGATCTCCGAAATATTTCCTAATTTTTCGAGAGTTCTTCATAATTCTGTCGATGTAGGTCTCTTAAGGAAGGTCCTGAAAAGATGACGCCAACTAGCGTTGGTACAGGTAGATGTCAGTTCAAAGCCTCACAACTGCGTCAAAGTCTCTATCTACCATCTGTGAAGGCCTCTCTTTTTAAATTGGAAGAGGGACTCAAGGTCATTTGTACCTTACAGCCTTGCGCCGGAAAACCAACTGCAATCGACTTGATATATCGCTTGCAAATACACTCGACATAAATGTCAAAAGCACCTGTGTATAACAAGATCTCGCTTTGATATACACAGCGATCTGTGATAATACACCATTCTTCCTTTTGAATCTGCAATTACTGACTTGTTTTATGTTTAAAGCTAGGGTAATAAAAGTTGCACAAAGTACTTGAAATACCTATCACTCAACCTAACCTACAAGCTTAAGGAATTACCACGCAAACACAAAAGGAAGAACTGTTAGTGGTCTTACATTACATACCTACAAACAGCCTGACTATCAAGACATACTTCATTACACACCTACATTGCTTGAAGTGACATGGAAATATCTCAGAGATTGCTGTTATCACTGTAATTGTACTGTGGCAAGCATGTTAAGTTCACCAGTAACAATAGTGGATGCTGAGGAAACGTAGGACCTTCCCGACTCAGCAATATTCCAGAGAAGACGAACTCGTACAGCTCGGAAAACGTCATGTACCATCACACCTAGTATAGGGCCACCAACGCATAGGCAGACCCATTGTCCTAGGTGGAATTTCCACGACGTCTCCTACCAAACGGTAGGAAAAAACCTTATCGGGAGAGATCCTATAGTTTTTCTTGCCATCCGAATAACAATAATCCATGAGATATAGGGTGGAAATGTAACGTGAAAAATGCTCTTAATTGTCAGCAACTATAGTGTGTTTAATATGGAAGCAAGGCATAATCGTGTTACAGCAAGAATCCAAGTTACTTCTGGCAAATCATGTGTGTTATATTTTGTGCTAACAAAATGCTAACAAAATATAACACACAGAATATAACTAGTAGATAAAATAGCATATCAAGAGATTAAATAGCATTCATTCTGCAGTCTACTCTATCAAGCTGTATACAGTAGCGGCGATGGGACTCTTTGAGTTCACTAGGGGCCATCTAACTGAAATCTGGTTGACAGACCTTGGCACTCTTAAGACCTATTGGCCACAGGGTTTATCTATTTTACAGACCAACACCTTTGAACATAAATTGCATTAATAAGGGTCCCTGGTTCGAATGCCGGACTGAGAGTGGGTGTTCTTTGTGAATGTCCCATCATCTTCGTCTTCGCGAGTAGCCAAAAGTGGCAGAAAAGCGAAGTAAAATAAGCCAAATCAATGTAGAATTAATAACATAAACACGCTGGTTTGGTGACCGAGTGTGTTCAGTGACCGACTTGCCACCGAAGTTTCCGTGTTCGAATCTCGATCTGGGCATTGGTGTCCTTGTAAGTGTACTTTAATTTATTTACATCATCACTAAATTCGCATCGTCGCTATTAGCCAGAAATTACAGAAAATAATAAAATTCAAAAACTTACGTACTACCTGTACTACCAGCATCTCTCCACTTTTGAATGGAAATCCGGTAGAGAACGTTTGCCTTAAGTGTAAGTACAATAGAATTCTTACACGTGTGGGGCGGTCGGACGTAGTTTCATAGCTACTGTTCATAGCTTCAACAATGAACAATAACTGTTGCATGTTAAACATTGTTGTGCTGTTGTGTGTTACCTCCCGCAAAATTAGTTTGGTATTGACGCTTGTGAACAACGTGTTGAAATCGGGTCTACGTCACTGCGGAAGGGTGGGTTGCTGGCATGCGAGCCAATCAAAATCTTCCCAGTGTTTCACCCAAGCCCTGGTTACCTAGCAACAGAAAACGTTTATCTCGGTGTTGCCGCTTATCGGGCGATTCTTCCTGCGATCAGATTTCATGTTGTTGGGAGAGGACGTGTTTGTTTGTTGCGTTGCGTTGCTGTGATATTTCAACCGGTCCGTTTGTTTAGTGTTTATTGAATTTAGAGTATTCTTTTTTGTATATAGCGTGTTGTTTTAGTGGGTTATTTCTTGTACATAATTTTCTGTGTGTGTCGTGAGCTTGTGTGAAGAATGTCAAGCACAGGAGACAATACTCGAGATGAAAATGTACCAAAGAGGCCATGCACTAAAAGAAAAAGGAATTCTTATCAAAGGACAAAGGCGGGAGATGGTTTGTTCTGAGCGAAAATAATTTGAGCAAGAGAAAAACAATGGGGGTCCAATCATTTCTGTAAATAAAGTCTAAGAACACTATTGTTACCATAGGGAAAGAAAAATATAATGTGGTAGAAATAAATAAATAAATGCGAGGCTTCAAAACTGGAAACCCCAGGAAAGAAGAGGAATATCAGTAAACGTGACAAATTTAGATACTTTTCAGCAACATGCTATTCGTCGCCATATTTACTCTTATTATAGGAGGAAAGATCATCCCACTGTTGGGAAACTGCGAGTTTCGTTGAAAGATTCGGCATTTTTTCAAGGTGGGGAAACATCTTTAAGGAAAGTCATAAAATATCTGGGATTCTCATACAAAAAAATAATGGACGCAAAATAAAGTAAAGTATGGAGGCATATGGGGATGTGGAGGTAGAGCTCCACACATTCTCGACCTCGGCCTAGGTCATATTATGGAGGTGATGTGGTTCGCTAACCGCCTTTACCGCAGGTTTGCCCCAGGTACTCACTTGGGCCGAGTCGACCCCGGAGCCGCTCGGGATATTTGAAAAAGTTCCACAAACCACCACGGGTCTCACGCGTGAAAGTCAGACGCCCCACCAACTGGACTTTGTGCAATTTAGTTGCTGTATAATTGAAATATGGGCAGACGTTAACGGCGACTTCGGAAAGAAATGATTATTGAAAGTGTATATACAGAATGGATTGAAAAGGTAACCTGTCAACAATGCTCGTTTCGTTAATTCGTTCATGTTGTAAGGGAGATGGAAATTAAGAGAGAAAACAATAACACATTCATCATTGTTGGCATCATTGTTATTAAGTTTTCCTCGAAAAACAATAACACATTGTTGTTCCTTTTCATAACACGTTTTCCTCGTCACAGCATCAGACGGCTGCACTGCGTACCGTACTGCATGATATGGCAACACCGTGAAGCATGTTCCTTCAGCTCTCAATACCAAACTAATTTTGCGGCAGGTAGGTCACTTACAAAATAATCTAGAATGTAAAAGAAGAAGTTTCGAACTCAAAGAAAGTAAATATTGAAACTGAACGTGAAGTTAGAAAATCTCTGGTCTTAGCTAATTTAACTTTTTTTTTTTTAATATAGCCATTTTGATATCTTTGCTCATTACCCGTATCAGTTAATTTTGAATTTCAGAACGTTTCATTGTTGTTGTTTGTCTTCCTGAATATTCTAAAATCAGACGGCTACAACCCAGTGTATTTAAAATACTAAATAGTTGACGTATTCCATTCATTCAAATTGAAATGTTTCACTACAATTTATAACTGGGAAGAAAAACAACATAATGTTGTAATTTTAAGCCCACAGAGCCCCTTAAAGCACCTTTCCATCTATTTTCCTTACCAATATTTATTACATTTTTTTTTTTACTTTTTACTTACTTACTTAGTCGATCCTCTTCTACCTTGCGGTGTTGAGGTTTCCCAGAGGGTCTTCCATCGGATTCTGTCTCGGGCCAGCTCCTTTGCTCTCCCCCACTCTCCTCCTCTAGCCTCTACAGCTACCTTAACATCTTCTTCCCATGTTCTTCTTGGTTTCCCGCGTGGTCTTACTCCTTGCATCTTAGCATTCAAAGCTTGTTTAGCTATTCTGGAGTCTTCCATTCTTTGTATGTGCCCAAACCATCGTAACTGGTTCTGTTCGATTCTCTCAAGCACTGGTGATACGCCCAGGCTAGTTCTAATGGTCTGATTCCTAATTTTGTCTCTTCTTGTTTTCCCTTCTATTTTGCGGAGAAATCTCATTTCTGAAGCCTGTATTTTACTCCTATGTTTATTTGTCAATGTCCAGGTTTTACTACCATAAAGTAATGTAGGTAAATATATCACTTTATACACACGGATTTTCGTATTTTTGGTCACTAATGGATTATTTAGGAAATTTCTCTTTAGCGCATTAAAGAGTCTCCTTGAGGCTTGGGATCGACCTATAATTTCACCATCTATTCTACCATCTTGCTGCACTATAACCCCGAGGTATTTAAAATCTGTAGTCTGTTCTAATGTCGTTCCATTATTCAAAGCAATTCAATTAAAAAAAATAATAAGCCCATGGGACGCGAGGCCCCTTCGCCCACCCTTTGCTGCGCCTCTGTTGTTATCATAATTCTTTCTCATTGTCACGGTAAACTGAAGGTCAGATATGAGGAGTAAATGGAATAAGCGTTGTCTCTGCTGAAGACAAAAAAGGGACTTCAAAAGAAGAATATAATTTACTGTAAACGCCCGGACAAATCGAGTTATGAGCATGTCAGCAGTCAGTGTCCCGGAGAGTAGGGTGGAAGTTTGTATCTTTTTTTCGTGAAACTATAGATATGGATTTGCTGACCCTTTCGGAAGCACCCAAATGTTAACCTCACTTCCAAGTAGCATATCCTGGACTGATTTTTGCAGACTAACGATGCTATGGCGTGTGGACCTCCAGACAGGATAATCCTTCGTTGGAATTGTGTTGTGTTGTTCTTAAGGGTTTGCTGATTTATGAATGATTGATTTGTTATTTAGCGTCGCTTTTCTACCACTTTTTGATGAGGATGACACGCACCTTCTGCCTTTTAGGGCTTTATGTTAGTCTGTTACAACCCTTTTATCGGACTTCTCAAAGGCTTCTAAGGGTTGGTAGGACCAAGCCCTTGCGAGGTCTGTGGTGCAGGATTTAATTTTTAATTATCACCTATGTAGGTTTGAAATGAAAGATCCTTTAGATCTTTTACTCGAAGATTTATTTAAACTTCCGATGATATACAAACACTTTTTCAAACAGACAATTCACCCGGTACAACTCGTAGGCCTAAACCTATTAGTTGTACCGAAGTTTATAACCCTGGCCTTTTTGATGATGCAGGAGAACGCCTTATTCAGAGTTGGGTTTGTGGAATATCTGCCAAATGGAGCACAAGTACACCAGCCAATCCGAAGATTGAAGCAAGATATTACCCAACGTCCCCTGAACCATCAGCCTTTCGGCAACCAGGAGAATGTCCCGTAGGCTTACAAAAGTCTAGCTCTTTTATATCATAATTTTGTTTACAATTTACCATGGTTACTACATAGTTGTTTAATACTTCCATAGTTTCATCATTTTTCTTGAATTAAGTCAAACAATTCATTACCTATTGTAACATTAACAATAACACATTTTTAAAAGAAAAGATTCCAACATAGATTAATACAATACAGATTGAATAGTTTTTTGCTTGAAAAAGCATGTGTTGACAGGGGCGACAAAAGGATGAGTAATGATATGATGAATTGTTGAGTGAATACTCACAAAGAACACCCATGCCCTGGCAGGGATTCGAACCCGAGACTCTGGCGTCGTAGCGGGCTATGCTGAGAACTGTGCCACGGAGGTCGGCCCCAGAGTAACTTCCCTTCAAGTAATTAAACTAGTAAGTACAAAATTTTCATTTTTTCAATTTCTAAAGTTGTGGATTTTAATTCCCTTTGCTTGAAAATTTCAATAAATGGATTCTAGACAGTAGAAGATGAAGGTAGCCAATTTTATTGATTTTTTTATGGAATCTAAAGAATAATGATATTATAAGTTGCACATGTATTGTCGATATAACTATTATAACTGTTCCCAACTAGGAAAGTATCTGAGGTTATTACAATATTACTACCTTTGTTCATATGACATGAACCGTCCTAAATATACTTTTTAAGGTTGAACTCGGTAAATTTTAAAGTCCGCTATATTGAAATATATTTTGCACATAGTTTTGAAAATGTCAAAATTGAGCAAACGGTGGACATTTATAAATTCAATATGGCGGACGTCATTCTGGAACACGCCAATATGTTTCCCCGTAGGTATGATCAGTCGGTAGGGTGTCTGACTGCCACCCGGGAGACCCGGGTTTGATTCCCGTGGGGCGTGATCAAAGTTCGGATTTATTCCGGCCTTGTCCCCGCATAAAGCGGTTCTGGGGCTCGTCAAGTCTCAAATCAAAGGATACCTGGAGGTAAAAGCAGCCGCATCGTGGTGTTGATCACATAACCTCCAAATGAACTAGATCGAGAATATGTGGTGCCCTACCCTCACATCCTTTAAATGTGCCTTCATAGCACGGAGAACTTTACCTTTACCTTACCATTTGCAGTATGCGAATTAACAGGGGGGTGCTGGGGATTCCCCCCCCACAAAACATGTTATCTCCCGCACAATAAAATTATTTTTTTCCCTGCCAGCGATGTTTTTATCCCGCCTCAAAGAAAATAGAATTGAAAGCAAAAAGTATACCATTTGTTAACTTTGTAAAAAGCATAACTGAAAAATCATTCATTCATGTCCTTTAAATGCCTAGTCATCAAAGATATCCATGCAGTAGTGGCGTATGCTGAGTCCAAGATCTGGGCTATCTCAGAAATAAATTTACCAACTCCTAAGAAATTAGGTTGCCAACTCATAGGAAATCAGGTTGCCAACTCATATGAAATGAGGTTGCCAACTCATATGAAACCAGGTTGCCAATTCAAAGGAAATCAGGTTGCCAACTCATAAGAAATCAGGTTGCCAACTCATATGAAATCAGGTTGCCAACTCATATGAAACCAGGTTGCCAACTCAAAGGAAATCAGGTTGCCAACTCATAAAAAATCAGGTTGCCAACTCATATGAAATCAGGTTGCCAACTCATATGAAACCAGGTTGCCAACTCATAAGAAATCAGATTGCCAACTCATATGCAATCAGGTTGTCAACTCATATGAAACCAGGTTGCCAACTCAAAGGAAATCAGGTTGCCAACTCATAAGAAATCAGGTTGCCAACTCATATGAAATCAGGTTGCCAACTCATATAAAACCAGGTTGCCATTATGAATGTATTAAGTAAGATTTAATGACGTAGGTTAGAACCAACGTTCTAAGGTATTTATAATTGTGGAACCGTAAGGAATAATTTAATTTACTAACTGGTAAATTATATACATATCTG
This sequence comes from Lepisma saccharinum, assembly GCF_977018435.1. NCBI lineage: Eukaryota > Metazoa > Arthropoda > Insecta > Zygentoma > Lepismatidae > Lepisma > Lepisma saccharinum. The sequence goes on from NW_028143196.1 coordinate 86,529, forward strand.
CACACCCAAAAAACCTACTTGCCAAAATTAAATAAAAAATACGCCACTGGGTGTGTCAACGGCGCCAGCAAGGGGGTGAGCACTTGTCCCACCGAGATATCTGGGAGAAGTTCATGTAATCGAATCATGAAATTGTAGCGATATTTTATTACAAAGAATATTGTTTCCTGCGATTTAGAGACTGTTAGTTACATCAAATAACTGTCATGTCCAACGAAATAACGAGAGAACGTTTTCACAAGAGATATTAGAATCATTTTGAGTGCCGTAACTACGGTTTTCCACGATGGGAAATTTTCGTCGGGACGGAATTGAGAAGGAAATATTAATAATCCTGATATTGGAGACTGAAGGAAATCTCCATTTCCCGATAAAGTTTAAATCTCGAATTGTGCACACTATTTCCACTTAAAGTGATTGTTTTCAACGTGTGGAATACAAACTGTTAATTTCAAGAAACTTCAGACACTTATAGTGCAGAAAATATCAAGAATTATCCTTTGGAATTTCTGTAAAAAAATATATTATTATAAAATGATAATAATAACAATAATTATATGGCAATCATAATAATAACTAAACAATAGTTCAAGTTTCTATGACTGAAGGGCAAGATATGAAATGTTACTATCCCCCCGAGAAAAAATCTGCGGGTGACCTTGGAGTGGGCACCCCCCCCCCCAAAGTAAAAAGTTTAATTCGCACAGTGACCATTTATACCAAACCTAACTCATTTGTATTTTAGAGGGGGTGTTAAGGAACATTTTAAGTCACCCTGTACACAAGTACAGTCACGGATTCTTCTGGGTTGTAACGACACCATTGAGAACCAATGGAATTGTTACAACCCAGAAGTGTAAGCGGCTGTACAATATATTTACTTGCTGGAAACAGCCCACTATGTTTCTTTAATTCTATTCTAATGGACCCTTTGTCTGAGTAACCTCATTCATATCTTACATAATGAAACGATTAGGTGATTTGGGAAAATACAGATTACCATTATTTATAATATAAATTTCTTAACACAGTGAATTTTGCTGCCCCCCGTGGTTGAGTGTCTAGCACATCGCGCTATGGGTTCGAATCCTGGCCTGAGTATGCATGTTTGTGAGTGTCCATTCATCAATTTTCATCATATCATCACACATCGCATCATCGCAAATTAGCCAAAAATGGCACAAAAAGCGAAGTAAAATAATCAAATCAATCAATCAATCAATTTCATCACGTCATCACTCGTAGCCAAAAGTGGCACAAAAGCCGAAGTAAAATAAAGGAAATCAATCAATCAATAACAGTGAATTTTGGGATGATAGCAAGAAAGGCTCCTCTTGGGGTTGGAATAAAAATGTTTCGCAATCTCAATTTCGGCGTATATAATTGTATAAGTACGTCTGTGTGTGGCCTTGTTCATGGCAGAGTGGTAAAGGTGCTGTTGTGATCAATGGTTTCCGGGCTCGATCCCCGGTGGGAACTCCAAAATGTCGGCGTTGATATAGCATCATGAGAGCAAGTGTGGATCAGTGGCTCCCCGATGGCGCTGTGGTAATCAAGGTGTCCCAGGTTCGATACCCGTAAAGGCACATAGTAGTTCGGATGCCACTTTAAACTGTAGGTCCAGACCCGATTAGCCTTACTGTGCATAAATTGGACTTAAACAACAAATCAAATAACCAAGAAGTTGGGAGCTATTTGGAAGCAATAGTACGGAGGTTCAAGCAGTCAGAAACAATGACTGCGACCGTTTGCACTGACCACGCGTCACTCATTCTAAAAATCATATTGTTAGCCCTTGGACCTTAGAGGGCTGTTGGGCGAAGTAATTTATTTTTAGTATTGCCAGTTTCCTCTCAATATTTCATCAAATTTTTAACTTTCTAAAATTTATAAGTTAAGAAATCCATCCAGGTTAGGAAATCAGGGTGGGCAGAATTGCGCTGGTGCCACACGTGGGAAAAGCAAAGCGAGAGCGGGACAAAAGTCTCTGCTTCCCGCGCACTGTGTGGCAACGTCGTCCGGGCTGCGTTGCCTAGTTCGAGCGTCAGACCGACCTCTCTCCGGGGCACTTTTGTGTCACCCCTGACCTTTCGAGCAAACACTGTCAGTTTGTATCTCATGGAATACATAGACTAACTCTACAACGACATCTTTCATTCTCTTAAACCTCTGAACACACGGGGTTGTGCTCCGACGTGGCAACAGCGCGAACTTCTGCCACCCGCCTAATTTCATGGCCGTGCGTTCAGCCTATACCTTTTTACACTGTTTAACATGTCCAATACAATACAATACTATTGCGTAAAAAAACCATATATATGGCTATCGCATAATGTTTATTCTAAAGTCTTTGCTAACTCATCAAATATCTTCTAATCCACCTTAACTCGCTAAAACACTTTTTCTCCTGTCCTAAAACTTCTGAAAAATATATCTATACACACACACTGGAGGAAGAGGGAAGAAAAGACCAACAAATGGTGACAGAAATATATACAACCGAATTGCATCATAGTAAGGAATGTTTCACACGTTCGTTTATATGATACACAAATGCACTCAAGGTCTTTCGGGTTTTGGACGTAACATTCATGTTAAGCTAAGACGTGGTCAAGTGTATGCACCTGAATTTTAAACAAGTGGTATTCACGCACATGAACACACATAGAATTGCGTGTTATAAAGTTGCGACTGTAAACAGAATTTATGCACGTGCATTATTCGTGCTTACATCATTTTCATCAACACGTAACACTATCTCAGGAAATGGAGTCAAAAGGAGAAGAGTCAGCAATGCGAGGTCCTGCCTACGTATGCTGGGCAAGGAATGTTCTTTTGTGTAATTCCCCTCCTCCATTTCAATATTATTATAGTTTCCTCATTCTCACCTTTACCTGAATAATAACACCTGAATGAAATATACAGGGTGAGTCAACAGGCAGGTGCCATATGCAGGGACGCCGACTTGTCAAAATTATTGGGGGGGGGCTCTGATCATTGAAATAAATTATTGAATGACTCACTCCCTCCCTTTTTTAAGTTTTGGCCTCAGTGTTCGGAATATCGTAAAAGCCCATGAATTCCTCAAAAATATCAACATTTTCAATCGCAGTTAGAATGCAGAATGTCAATTGTTCACGGATGGATATGTCACAAGTTTCGTCAACCATAATAGCAAAATATTCCCGACTTTTAATATCTGCTACCACGGAGCGCAAAACAGATCTCCCTAATATATCAACGATCTCGTTCTGAATGTCATGTGAGAGCCATTTGTAGCCCGAACGTCCCTGCACTCCCCTAGTTCATGCACATCGTCTTCTGAAACTCTTTTAGTAAAAATGTTAACAATACTCATATTTATATACTTAGTATATAGTAATAAGTCATGTGTTTTGCTGTCTCTGATCATAGCCCCCCAAAGTTGATGGTTTAGCGGTCTCAGTCCCCCAAAGTTGATGGTCTAGAACATTTCAAATGTGTATTTAAAGTTAAGTTCATGTGGCACAATTCAGAGTAAACTTTACAAGAGAAGCAATATAATACATTAGATCCTCTCAAGCAAAATTATTTGGGGGTTCTGACCCACATCGTTAACATTGGGGGCTAGAACCCCCCCCCCCCCTCCCAAGCCCCATGGAGTCGGCGCCTATGGCCATAGGACTAATGTTTCCGGGGAGGTGGATAGGTCGGCGAGGCCCCGTTGAGTGTCAACAACAACATGGTATTTTCTGTACTTGAACGTTTAGTGGTATTAATGTATCATGCTTCAAGTACAGTCACGGACACATCTGTATGATCCCATTGAAAGCCAACGGGATCATACAAACGTGTCCGTGACTGTACAACAAAATACGAAAATCAAGCAAACAGGATATACTCTTTACTCAGATGAGTAGAAACATTGAACATATCTCGCCAATGGCGAATGCCCTATTACGACACGTATAACGGGCAATGTTTGCTTGGCTAGATATCCTGAAAATCACGATCCATGTCAGTGGGGATGAGACGCGATGATGGTGCCAAGTTCAATATCCTTTAGACATTGAAAAGAACTGGTAATTTATAAGCGCAAGGAACGATGTACACACTGCCGTTGTGTAAAAACTGGACTCCAATGCAAGTGCAAGGTCATTGCTTGAGAATAAATTAATAATGAACTAATTATATTGTCATAAATTTCAAATATAGAGTTCATGTTCAAATTGTTAAAAGCTTTTTTGGGGTGGGACTTATTCTTAAGAAAGTGTCAAAGTAGAATAAAAACAATTTATTAATAATAAATCTTTAAGGAGCAATTTTAAGTATGTAAACTAATAATACGTGTAAGCATACAGCAAAACGTATAGTTACCGTATATAAACTATTTTAATAACCTTATACAGTGTTGTGTAGAAATCGCATTGAGAAGTGGATGGAACAGGAAATTACAAGAAATATGAAAAAATATCATAATTCAAACTTTATGAAAAAACTATTGCATTTTACGGCAAAATGTGTTATAAACGTTCTTTTAAATATAAACATATTCTTTAAAATGAGACCTACTTCGTTCAAATACGTTCAGTAGTTTCTGAGATATTCAACTTCAAAGAAGTTGGTTGGCAGCCATTTTAGTGACGTCACTGAGCGTGATCATTTCTAAGGATATCTCCCGGCTGATTTATATTTTTTGATATGTATTTAGTCAAACCAAAAGTTTGGTGCTAGTATGCGGAATTGAAATATTTTGGCGCTTATTGCCCGCACTAATGCATGCACCGTTCAGGTTGTACACTGGTACGAACCTCACTGGTAGCCAAATATTTGATATGCTTTGTCCGGAATACAAATGCTATCGCAATATTGCAGGGTAATTAAGAAGTGATGACGATAATTACAAAGTAAGCAAGTATAAAATATGAATGTGTGACACGCGCAGTGACACAGTGTTAAGTGAGTATTTTAGCCTGTTAGCCTTTTATAGTGGGGAAGGGTGTGCATTACATGTTCACGTTTTTTACTTGTTTACTTTGCCTGTAATTATCGTCATCAATTCTTAATTCACTCAGTGATGTGTGGTATTGCGATCTTATACAATCGTGTAGGGGCTTTTGTAGAGTGCTACGACACCAGGAGCCCAGAGAAACAGATTAAAATTCTCGGTAACATAAATGATAGATGTTTCAAATAGATGTACTCGGGTAACCAGGCAAGTTACGTCAGAGTTTACTTGCAACATTTCAAGGGCATACACTGCTCTCATCATGGAATCCCTGATGAAACGATGGAAGGAAGTATCAGCTTAACCTGACTGGTAACTCGAAAACATCTATTTGAATCACATCATCGGGAAAGCTGCCATTCCAAAGAGAGGTGTTGACTTGTCCTATACCCATAGATCTAAAAGAATGATATGGAAATGAAAAAAATGTCTTCAATGACCAGTATATACTGAATAGCAAAACTAACAAACACCCTAGCATTCTTAAACCCGAAGGTTCATGGCTGCAGCAATACAAGCCTTCCATCTCCCCCAATCCTGGGCAAGATCAATCCAATCTTTTCCACCCTACCGATTTCCTTTAGGTCCATCTCAAGGTTATCCCTCCATCTTCGTCTTGGTCTTATGTACAGATCTCTTACCATCAGGTTTACCAACAATCCTGTAAACTCTTCTTTCCTCCCGCATTCCATATCCCATTGATATACTGAATATCAATACAAATTAATACAATTTGCAAACTGGATGCTACTCCTTCAAAGAAACAAATTTCCCTTCAACCGAACTGACCGGACTTCAATAACTTTCACAAAGGTTATTCTGCTGGAGGGAGGAATGCGCAATGCTGGGCACGATTTAGTTCCATCCTTTCAAGCTGAAGGCCGGCTGAAACATCGACATCAATCCAACACACAATTGCCGAGACCTTGGCGTTTACAACATAACGGAATTTTGAACGTTGCTCAACGCGAGACACTAAATTACATCCCCGACATTTGTCCTCTGTCATCCCAATCACCACCTTGGTTAGGTTCGGCATATTCTTGCAGATCACAGAATACAGAGCTTTCTAGAGTCAATTTTTACATGATGAATTCAAACGGTGCAATTGTTAAATCAAGGATTGTTTAAGGTCCAGGAATTTTAAATAAAATCAATTCCGGTCCAGGAATTTTAAATAAATTCAATTCCGGTCCAGGAATTTTAAATAAATTCAATATCGGTCCAGGAGAGAAAATAAGCAAGCGTAAATGGGTTCTGGACAGTAAAGAATCTTTTTATGTTTAAAGTATTTATATTCGGTCCAGGAACATTTTTTCGTCTGAATTTAAATTCGGTCCAGGAACCTTTTTTTCAGGCTGAATTTAAATTCGATCCAGAAACTTTTTTTCCGAATGAATTGAAATTCGGTTCCGGAACCTTTCTTTCCGGATCTATTTAAATTCTGTTCAGGAATCCTTTTTCAATTAAACAATACGTAACTTAACTTGTGAGAAAAAAATGTTGCCACAATTGACACAATTCTCCTTTAACACCAAAAGTGGTGGTAATCCATTTGCATATATTTTTTTTTAGATTGAATAAAAAATTCTGATTATCTACTTCAATCTTATTTCCAGGGTTAAATGGCATCTACCAAATATAATATTTATTTTATTATATTATAATCAATGATAATGAAACAAACTAATAGGAAAAGAACTAAAAGCGGTCTCACATTAAACAAAGCCATCTGTCTTGTTTTGCAAGAAACACAATAAGTTGAATTACACATAGAGTCAGTGCTTATCAAATTTAAGATTCGTATGCTAGAATGTGTATAATGATGTTGTCAACAACTCACTTTAAGTCCTGGGGATTCCGACGAAAGATTTATGCCTCATATTAAAAAATAACCACCATCTAAATACCTCGTCTTTCACAGTAATTTTACAATCTCAGTTAATCTATTACGTTTCAAGATATACGTAATTGTATTAACTTACTGCTTGTTACTATCGATCTATCTATCAATCTATCTCTAATCTATCTATCTATGTACAGTCGGATATAGAAATACTTCCCCCATAAGAGTACTTGTTTTAAGGCTTCATGGATAGGGTGACCAGACACATACATTCAAAAAAGAGGACAGAGCATGGCTAAAAAGGAGGACAAAACCCAAAAAAAGAGGACACCTACCCTTAACCTTAGCTTATCCAAAGGGGGGGGGGGCTGTCTACTTCTTAGATTTTCAACTGAATATTTTTAGAAAAAAAAAGAAAAAAATTACAATGTTCCCTAGAGTGTTCAAAATATTTCGGTATTACATTTTTTCATAAAGACATAAAATGCAACGTAAAGGGAAAATACACTTGGTTGGGCTATCAGGCAACTCCCCTTTTACTGGATGCATGTTATTCGTGCCATTGATAATGGCAGTGCACAAATGGTTAGTAACAATGGTATTTTATAGTAATAATTATTTATAAATAACAGCAACTACATAAACACGAAAAAAAACTTTGATGGATAAATAATATTGTTTTTGTGAGGTTCAGTGTATAAAATGTGTGTGTGACAATCATACAACAAGTGGTTATTTTTCTCATTTATGATGTTAATTTTTGTAATTATTAAAATTATTAAATAACTGTACTTATCTTGATTCATTTTGGTTGATTTTCTTTATTTTACTTCGCTTTTTGTGCCTCTTTTGGCTAATTTGCGAAGATGGAGATGAGTGACGAATGGATGCGCGTAGCGTGATGTGTTAACCACTCCGCCGGCATCTGTATTTATATAAACAACAAGACAAGCAGTGACGGTTTCTTGAATTTTAGTGATAAAACAAAGTATGGGCTTTTGAACTCCCTCAGGTAAGTAAGTTTTTCGTTCCGCAGGGGTACGAGATCTGACTTTCTCCAACAATTTGTTGATATTTGTGAGAAAATTCTCTCAACATTTGTATTAAGTTGTCGCGGCACAGAAAATAAATATTTTGCTATATTTTGAGTAGTTCTGAATAACATTCGGCAGACTTACTTGAATGGAAATATTTAGTCTATTTCTCATTTACATTTTCTAATTCAGAATTACCACCAACAAACTGCTTTAAGATGAAAAATTAGTAAAAACTTTAACATCATCAATATAAATTCCTTTAATTTAAACCATAGATTTCCATACATTTTTTAACATCACTGTATTTCCGATTTGTTTTATTCCTTCACTTAAATCATTCAAATTCATCAACAAGACTCACAAGCTACATATATTGTTCTACCTCTTTAACAAATCCATCTTTTTCAGCACTTTCAATAATTTCCTCTTACCTTTAAACACAGAAAGCAATCTTCTAATAAATGCTCTAACAATCATAACTAAGAGTATCTATAATTTTAAGCACACAAATGTGTTCCTTTTCAAATCCTTTGGATTTTGGAATGAAATATCCCCCATATGTGAATGCAAATGAAACAATTAAGTTTCGCTTAACCTATTTCCGAAAGAAACTGAATTAAAATTTTAGGTAGTTAAGGTTTGATTGAACAAGAAACATTTTAATGATGCGAACATTTCTGGCACTCTTTCATCAACAGGGAAATGTGACAGCCGCTGACACAGATGGGGAGGGGCTGATGGGGCTGCAGCCCCTCCACAAATATTGAGAAGATCAAAGTTTTCAAATGAAAACAGCAATGGACTTGTGAAAAACCAAAGACGTAAATGCAAACACCTTTGAAAATGAGCCCCGATTACAAATTTTGCATTTGCACAACTTTTAAAACGAAAGTTAAAAACTGCAATTATGATATATATTGTATACTGTATACCGTTACGTCCCACCAGAACACAATTGCAGCCCTGCGTACGCCTACTTGACACTCTGCCTCATGTTTGATTCTTCCATCCTTAAAACGTTAATATTTTCATGCTTTTATTGTTGAATTTACACTTTAGTAAAAGTAACTATTACTCAATAATCAAAATTCTCACTATGCATTTCTGTATTGCGTATGTGTGACTCGAAACAGAACTGCAGAGACTGTATGCGTTCCCGCAGGCAATCTGGGGCTCCCTCAGAAGTAGAAGCAACAAGTTAGAAATATAATGATGATGACACGTTCAGAAAAACTTGATCATGCGCCCCATGTAAAATAGCAAATTATGATCGTCGGTATTGATACATTGCCTGTGCAGCACATTCGCTATAGTCGATGCTGCACTCTTTCCGAAAAAGGGGCCTCTCCGATGAGGCAGTGGTAGCGTCGTCGCATTGTAATCAAGGGGCCCCGGGTTCGATACCTGGTGGAGACGCATAGTGGTTCGGATCCAACTTTAAACTGTAGGTCCAGTCCCAATTAGCCTTACTGTGCATAAGTGGACTTAAAACACCAACTCAATGGATCAATCAATCTCTCCGAAAAAGGAGGACATTTACCGATTTCTAAAAAATCTGCCCGGACGCCGGACAGACACCTAAAAAGGAGGACATGTCCGGATAAAAGAGGACGTCTGGTCACCCTATTCATGGAGGAAGTACTTTTTACATGACTGTACACACACATACACAAATAATTTGCACATAATATATCCAGTGTTACATACATACTTGTATATGCCTACATGATATTATGTGCCCCTCCCAGAATGCAATTGTAGATCCGCCTATGATTACCATCACCCACCTCGGACAGATACTCGACACAAATACTTGTTTTGAAGCTGCAAGCAGCTGGTAGTGTATGTTTTCTCAACACAGTTACAAGTCAAATTTACAATATTTTGCAATTAAAATTTAACAATCTGTGTATTCATTTAAAAAACAGGATGCAACCATTTTTTAGTTTGACGTCGTTATCTCCCCGAAATGTGGTTACAATAAGAATTAAAGATGGCACCACTAACATCTTAAAATATTAGAAACAGACACACACTCATACATGTTACATGTATATACTCCTTTAGTGCAGAATTTTGACTTTTAAAATTACTTACAAACTTCAATTGAATACTTTTTCTTCCTAAGGTGTTTAGATAAGGGTTATAAATTTAAGTTTCGTGTACCGTAAATAAATAAATAAATAAATATTTTTTTAGTGTTTGTAGTTCTGGTAGTGCTGGTAACTAATTGTAGATGGATGGTAGCGAAAATTGGTCTTGAACCACCATGCACACTCCAATAACATGTATGCGAAGGTGCATACGTCATTAAACAGGACAGGCACAGATGCGCTAAACGAAATTGGACCTACAGTTTAAAATGGGATCCGAACCAGTATATGCCTCCACTGGGTATCGAACCCGGAATCCCTTGATTACAATGCCATGACATTACCGCTACGTCATCGGGGAGGTCCATAATCTTAGTTTAGGATTATACCGTAAGCAGTACTTTAGGTGACAGAATATATAATGCTAGGCTCAAACAGGTATGGATCTTTTTAACATCAAGACGACAAGCAGACCAGGGTACTCGAGACTTCTTGAAACCAGACCAGAAGTGATAATATGGATCTCTGTCCGGAGGTTTCTTTATCGTTCTACACTTCGGAAAATTATTATTATTGTAATTTGATTAATTCACACAAATCTCATTTACTTCATTTACGACAGACTTCATCCTTTTACAAAGTTAATCCATCTATAAATCTGGGGTCTCTAAATGTTTGTGGTGGGCGAATTCTACTTTCTCAGTTTCCTCTAATCATCTTACCTCAGTCGGTAACGCGTCTGACTACCATGCTCAAGGTCCCGGGTTCGATCCCCGGCCGGTTCAAATCCGGGAACTTTTCTAACGGTGGAAGCGGCCCCGGCGCCCACCCAGCGTCGAATAACATTGGTACCTGGGGGAAACCCTGGGGGGTAAAGGCGGTCAGGGGCGTGATGCTGATCACACCACCCCTACTCACGACCGGATCAAGAAAGTTTGGGGCGTTACTCCCACACCCCCTATACGCCTTCATGGCGTGGTGCTATGCACAGGGGAACACTTTACCCTTTACCTTTACATCTTTCCTCCTCATCGTCGCGAAGGCACGGTTGTACGTACCAAAGGTGGCAAAAAAAAAGTAATGTGTCCCCCTGTGCTTTGCACCACGCCATGAAGGCGTATAGCGGGTGTGGCGTTACTACCCCATACTTTCTTGGTCACGGCCGAAGGTGGGGCTTTTGTGACGCTAGGAGGGCGCCGGAGCAGCTTGAACAGGTTCTTCCCGCCGGGGATCTAACCCGGCTCTCTCTCGTGGTAGTCAGACGTACTAACAACTGAGCTACCGCGGCTTAAAACGACGTAAAAAACATTAACAATATTTTCAGAATCGATACTCAAATCTACTATGTGCAATGACAAGGTTTAACATATCAGGTTTCAATTCGAATAATTCGAATTTGTTGAACTTTTAACCACCTGTAAGGACCAAATGCCTCAAATTTCATTTATAAGAACAACACTTTCTAATTCACAGGATAAAGTTATTTCAGAATCGATCATCAAACATTTTGTATCTTGCACCGACATTACTACTTTTGTACTAGCTCCAAAAGTTTCTGGAATGGTTCTTATGAGGTAGGAATGGTACAAATGACTGTACGTGGCAATTCTGTTTTCCACAATTCACTAGAAGCAGTAAACGTGCATTATTTTAGAACTTACTACGCATAAACATGCGTTAAACATCGCATTATAATAGATATAATATCCATTTCTAACTATTTACTGCCACAATCAACGCTTCTCGATGTTATCAGGAATGTAAGAACGTAATGTTTCTACGTAAACTGCTCAAAATTCATTTTGCATTGCTCTCGAAACTCTTTCTTTCAAGTCATTTCAACGCACTCATTTACCATGTCTACGTTCAGCGGTGTTCAGCTTTAGACCAAATTGCCAACAAGGTTGCCAGATACATAATTGGAGCAGAGTAGCCATTTCTTGTCTCTTCAAGCGTAAAAAGCACTAGTTGTAGTACTTGCCGAATCTACCTTGTACAGAGATCCTAATCGGTTAATATTAAGTGTTGAATCATGCATCTTACGATGTTAACGATAATTAATTGCATAAGGAATGATGATAATTGTACATTTGTAGTTGTCAGAACATCCTTAGAGTGCAACAATGCAACTTGAAGATGTTGCTCCGAAGTTACAAAACTAAAACAGCACGTGGACATGAAAATAGCAACCTCATCGTCATTATTTCATTTCTAGTGAAGCCGAACAAGAATCAAGTGAAACGAATGTTGTTTACTACACCAAAAGGGTCGGTTTTGAACTCAAGGTGAATCTGTTCTTGACAGGCAAAAGTCGAGGATGATCTCAGTGCAACAAATGGGTCTTCTTTTTGTTGCCTACAGCTATGGAAAACTACCAAACACAAGAAATGAATTATTCATATCGCGTCGTTCAACAACTTAATTTGATAGCGATGAAACACACGAGAGTCTGATTGATAGTGATCAATTGATTACTCGAAAATGAAAGGAAAAGTGTGTTAAATTAATTCTGGCTTATTAGGCGCCAGAATTGTAACACCTGACCCAATGAAATTTCAAGCAAACATGATAATTTTTCATCATTGGCAAATTATTACAAGGATATGGAATTTGTGTGTGTGCATGTTGAAATTGAAGCAACTGGCTAGTGTTCCTCAGTTTCGTTGGTATATTATCATAGATGCTTACTAAAAGTTGATTGGTGTTTGACTTAGTGGCTAGAACATCACACCCCCTTAATTTAATTCCACACACCCTGAGCACCCTATGCAAGATTATTCTTAGCGCCATCACTGGGGCTGATTTAACCAGGGTTGTTAACTGACTGGTGTTTCTTAGCTTTACTCATACTCGTTTTCTGGTGAACCTACAATGGACCTGCTATTGACTACAGATAGGCTGCTTTTAGAAAGGGGATTGTAGTATTTGATTATTCTCTGTCCGCTTTAAGAACGAAGTCAAAAGTCACGTGACTTATTACAATGTCCTGTGCGGAAATCGTGGGCGTAGGGCTTTAGTGCACGCGGTAGAGTAACTAAAAACGCTCTGCCCCCCCCCCCTTCCCCCTTCACCTTTCAGTTGTGCGCCCCTACTCGGTAAAACAAAAAAGCTTTTCTTCCTACAGCCTTCATTTATGTTAGATATATACAAATATGACCTGGGCTGGGTTACCTTCCCAGTGGCAGAGCTTCATGCCACCAGGCGTGTCCCCAGGTTGCGGATAGGGGAACGGCCAGCAGATATGTTGGCTAGCTGGAAACAGTCGCGGACAAGCAGCAGCAGGATTGGAGGAGGCAGCGAGATGTGGAGTGGCAACTGCATCTCGGTAAATACTGTAAGGCTCCGAAGAAAATCGGGGTACCCCGATGAGGAAGTGGTAACGCTATTGCCTGTAATCAAGCGGTCCCGGGTTCTATCTCCTGAGAGGGCAGATTGGATGGACACAAAAAGAAAATAATCAAACTTAATTTTTGTACTTAAAATTCATCAGTACATTCAACCGTACATATCACTGTTGTTCGAAACTTCAGATCCGAAGCATTTGTAATGCATAAGAGTAAATGAACTATTAAGATGAATCAAATGAATTCTTCTTTGTACTTAAATCAAATTTAAATGCATTTTATTACATGTATGCATTTCATTTCATCATTAGTTAACAGGACTGGTTTCTTTTCAAGCACTTTTCTATTAATCTCCTTAGTTAGTTAAAGCCATTCTTGTTAGTTTGTTATTCAAGAAAAGAAAACATTCTCTCGAATGCAAGTTTCAAATGGCCAACATTTAATACGCATGCAGTATGCTACATTCCTTAAAAGAAGACCTCATTTTTAACAAGAGAATGAACTACTTTTATAGTTTAAGAATTAAAAATAACTTAGTGCTGCTTGGAAGTAAATAAGAAATATTTGACACATTTCAACCAGGTGTTTCGTATACCTATATGGTGATTCATATACAAAAGTAGTCACGTTACATAGGGATACAAATACCTGCACACAAACAATACAATTGACTTATATGCAATGGTTATAGATACAGTAGATGCATGTTCAATATTTACCCAGAGTGTTTGAATACATGATTCAATTCCACGCTACCAGTTGTGTAAAACGTCTGCTTGTGTGGTGGAGGCGATTTGAGGGATGGCGCTTGTGATTAGTTCTTAGGCTTAGTGTACACGATGGTCTTGATGTATAAAGTGACTTCAACTCTCTCGTCTTTCAATAGAACATTAGTTACCGGAAACAAACTAACAGGAACAATATCACATATGAGTCATTCCATGACGAATCAACAAAGATATTTGAAATTTTCAACCTGACCATCTCCGATTTTCATGAAATTTGGTGAGTTGAAAGTATGCATGGAACAGAGAAACTATGAAAATTTTGAGTCTCGTTTGTCTTGTAATTGTAAATTCATAATTCAAGGTCAAAATTCGAAGAAATTGCCCTTTCTGAGCTTATTTAGCTATTCTAAATGTGCTTTGACTCTGCTCCTATTTGGCGTAGGAATCAGAAATACAGTTTACTGTGCAGGGAATGGAACACGCTTTCCAATTTTATGTAACAAACCTACTTTTGGAAAAGAGAAAAATTTGTCACATGACCTTGACTTTGCCCTTGAATATCTCAAAACACATCATCGCCAAAATTCGTTAAAAAATATATTTGGCACACCATGCTGTACTCTAAAACATATGAAAAAATCAAACTGGGACTGCGATGTGATCAGAAGATACAAAATATGTGTAACTATGTGACTAAAAATGCCTCATTACAACTTACTAGGGTGAGTCAAAAGTTCCTTTACACCTCCTATAAAATGTAAAGGAGTTATGCTGGGTACAGTTGGTCATAATAGAAACATGTTAGGCCCTATGGGGACCATAGTTTTGTGTTTCAAGAGGAGGTCCGCTATATTGTTGGCCGTCATATTGAATTCATGTCAAAAGTTTTCAATGGAAAGGGGGTGATGTGATATCAAATCAGGCTAGAATTTCACGAGAAATGCAGTGGCGAAGTTTTTCTAACGTATCTTTAACCAGCAACAAATATTCCACTTACGATATATGGTCATTACGTTGCCCATGTCCCTGTATGCACGCTCGTTAACGTCTCTTAAACGCACATAGAAGAACACGTAAACAATGTAACAGGTGTGATATAATTGCAAGCAACAAATATGCATTCTTTCAGATGGTCAATTTTAGTGTATGTACCATTGCCTTCAAATGTTCCTCAAGGTAAAAGTCCTAAGGTGTTAGATCTGCGGAATGTACAGGCTTTTCAGCAGGTCCCCGGCTACCAATCCATCGACTGGAAAATTTACCGTGAACCAATCACGTTATCCATGCATCAGCAATTCAGCTGGAGTTTATCTAATGTATATAACGGGTATTGCATATTATTTTAATAATTTCACCGTAAACATAAAATTAGCCTCGTTACTTTTCATTCCAAAGGAAGCATCACACTGCATTTCTCGGGAAATTCAGACCTGATTTGATATATCACATCACCATTTTCCATTGAATATGTGTGAGTTGAATTCAATATGATGGCCAACAATATGGCAGACCTCCTCTTGACACACAAAACTATGGTCCCCACTGGTCCTAACATGTTTCTATTATGACCAACTGTACCCAGCATAACTCCCTTACATTTTATAGGAGGTGTAAAGGGACTTTTGACTCACCCTAGTACGTTGTAATGAGACCTTTATCAGCCACATAGCTACACATATTATTTTGTATCTTCTGATCCCATTGCAGTACTAGTTTTATTTTTTCACATGGTTTAGAGTATGACATGGTGTACAACTTTTTTCTCACGAATTTTGGCGATGATGTGTTTTGAGATATTCAAGGGCAAAGGTGAAGGTCATGTGACAAAACTTCTATTTTATCCAAAGGTAGGCTTGTTACATATTATTGGAAAGCGTGTTTCATTCCCTGCACAATAAACTTTATTTCAGCTCTCTAGGCCAAATAGGAGCAGAGTTACACATAACGTAGTATAGATAAACTAGTTCACAAAGGGTACATACTGCGAAGTTTGACTTTGAATAATTTTACAATTACAAGACAAACGAGACTCAAAATTTTCATAGTTTCTAAGTTCCATGCATACTTTCAACTCACCAGATTTCATTAAAATCGGAGACGGTCAGGTTGGGTACTGGGTTGATTTCGTATGGAACGACTCATATGTAACCCGACTTTTGCACACCCTGTAGTATAAATAATAATTAGTAGAATGAAATGCATTTCAGTGCATGTTCAATATTGATGCATTTTAGACGTGTGTTGGAACAGTAGCTTTTATGCACTACTTTGCGTTAATTAATGTAGTTGCTTTTTTGTTTACACAGGGGTTCGCACTTTAAACTATACGTCCGGTCACGATTAGTCTGTGTGAGTATAAAGTGCTTTCAAAGCAAAGTTTGCCGAAACTGTTGATAAGAATATCTATTACTGTCACTGAATTTAGATTTTTTTTTAATTTACTATTAATAAAGATAAGCCGAGCGGTTACAACAGATGCGATGCCAGGGGTCCCGCGTTCGAATCCAGACATAGGTGTTCTTTGTGAGTGTCCCCTCATCATTTTCATCATATCATCACTCATCCACATCTTCGCGATTAGTCAAAAAGTGGCAGAAATGCGAAGTAAAATGAACCAAATCAATCAATCAAGATATTACAAGATATTACGTCCTTGCTTCAGAGCTAGATGGGACAGAGTAGGCTATAGGTGAAATTGAGTAGAGAAACATTCAAACTCGATTTGAAGGAAGGGCAGCTGCATTAGTAATTCGCATCGTCACTCAAGTGTACTTCGAACAACACTTAATCAAATAAGCGATTCTGCATCATCAAATTACAAAGGACATTCATTTTCATTATCGTTGTACCTTGTTATGCATATCAATAAAGCAGAGCGATTTTCACCACTCGATTCTGTCAACATAATTTCTTGTGGGAGTTTCTGAAATTAGCAAGTCTGGTTTAGGAACTTGTAGCGGGACTGAGAAAGGATCTTCACTCCTCACAGGCAAGTGCAATCTGTGATGCAAATTAGGCTGAGTGATGAAGCACTTTCGCATAGCTCATAAATATTACATAAGCGATTCTTTCTCATTCCCGTCACCGCCGGTTGCAGAATGTCGCAGAGATTATAAGGAGATAACACAACCTAACCTGGAATTGTAATTAATAAAAGTTCGGTAAATTTCTCGTATCGGACAAACGGATTTCTTCAAATTTACAGGAGAAATTACTTACCCAATGCAGTTTTTTTATACTTCTGGAAGTTCGGGGAAGTGGTTTCTCGCATCGTTCATTGAATTTTGCCGGTAAATCATCTATTTTTCGATATAAATGTGTGACCGATACACGGAAACTGTTGCATCCATTTCCTTCCAGCCGGATGTTGTCTGTGTGTGATGACGTAATCACGGTCAATGCCGGTCAGTGTTTCCAAACACGTGTTTTTGTACGTTTCCGCAAATGGTTTGTGGGGCTATGTGTCAATGGTTCGTGGGGCTATGTGGCAATGGTTCGTGGGGCTATGCGCGCATAGTGTGTGGGGCTACGCATATTTTTTTCTAAACTTATTTTTAACAATTGTAACCTAAACGTGACCCTACCTAACCTAACCTTACCGAAAATGGTTCGTGGGGCTATGCGTCAATGGTTTGTGGGGCTACGTAGGTATTTTTGGGTGCAGTGAGGTGGAAACACTGCATGCCGAATACGGTAGTGAAACTGTGACCGCCATTTTGCGTGTTACGAAGGCAAAAGGAAACTAAGAAAACTTACTCGATATGTCGCAAATAGAGCCTATTTCCATGAAATTAGTGAAATGCCACCTTTAACAATGTTTCTCAATGCAGAATACGTAAATACGAATATTCAAATTAAATGAACTAGCAAATTTCAGCCGTTTGTCCGATACGAGAAATTTACCAAAAGTTCAAATTGAAATAAGTAAGAAGATACGTATTTCCCTTAAAGCTTTCGCCATTTCTTTAGGCATGTCTTCTGCAGATCAATTAATATCCCTTCATTAGAATTAAGTTACAAGTACAATAGAAAGCTTAATATCTCAGTTATAATATTAAAGCCCGTAGTCTATTCTTAAATCGCATTACTTGTAGTTATAGCAGCGTGTGAAATAAACTTCCTCCTCGTTGTAGAATGCACCATCTAATGTTCATTTCAAGTACTAACAGGATTTTGTTTTGTTATTTGGCGTCGCTTTTCTGCCACTTTTGAGTAATCGCGATGACGAGTAATGGGATGATGAATTTGGCGGAATGACACGACAAAAACACCCATATCCAGGCCGGGATTCGAACCCGGCACACTTGTCGTCGTTGCGTTGATACCACTCCGCCATGTAGCTCGGCCAAGAATTAAGAGGAGATGCTTATATTTGTAAAATAATCCACTATCTTGCATTTACGAAATAAATTCATGCCATTACTAGGAACCAGATTTCTATATAATTACATAATTGAGGCATTCCACCGAATAACCATGTATGGCACTTTTGGGCATGTGCTGAGTTACCAGTGAAAGCATGCTGCGGCTCTGCTTCTAGAGGCTACACGCTGGCCAGTCATAAGGTCGGATGTTGCCCAAAGATTGCTACTGTGTTTGCATAAGGTTTTATGTTGTTTCTACTGTAGTGCAGTAACATACAACAGGTTTTATCCGTTGTTCTCGCATTCACTGAAAAAAGTGCCATACAGCGTTATTCGGTTGAATGCTTCAATTTTTGCTTTGTATGTAGTTGACTAAAAATAGCAAATATTACCCAATTACAGTCATAGAAACGCTGTAATCTCGTATGAATTTCACTGACCATCGCGGTCTGTTACGTCAGGGTTGTTGTTGTTGTTATTATTATTATTTCTACTACAATACATGTTTTCGTTCAGAGTACATAGGTTTTAATATAAAATAAAGTTTCAATTCTTATCCTCTAGAAATTAAAGAGGAGATATAATTTAGAGCAAAATATTAAACATATGATTTCTCTAAAAATTCAAAGTGTTTATTGCTCGCTGACGGGAAAAAGTCACGGATAGCAAGACTCAAGCCTCCGTGTCTACTTTGTTCTTCACCATTGCCCCATTTGGGTCATTCCATGTGAAATCAACAAGGTCCTCAAGCATATTTTTTTTTAATAATTTGAAATTTGGTATACTGGAAGGGACACGTGAGGTATGAACCTATACAAAGTTACAGATCCAAATATATATATTTTGAGTTTCCGAAATTACAGTGTTGCAAACTGTATATTTTTTACTCTTGTTTTTCCAACATCTTGTTAATTTTAAATTGCAATATTTCGACAATCAGGGCACCTATAGAAGTGATTCAAACGGCGTTGGAAAGGTCATGAAGTGTTATTTTATGTGATATATAGCATGCCTATGTCAGAGTAAAATCCAATTGAAGGTGGTGTAAATAAAAGTTTGATAGCCATTTTCTAAAAAACGGGTATTTCATTTTTTTTAATATGCAGGGTGACTGGTAATTAGATGTATTCCCTGAAAGGGGTTAAAGTAGAGACAATTTGCAATAAATTTGACCATATGATACCCCGTCCGAAAATTAGTAGTTTTCGAGATAATCGAGTTTCAATTGTTTTTTTTAAAAAATGACAATTTTCCACATAAAAAGATGAATTGAGAAAAAACTGCTCATTGTATGGAACTTATTTCAGAGTTTTCTGATAGCTAACAAATAAGTGGTTCGTTGAAAAAAAAGTTTTTCCCAAATAACAATCACATGTAAGTAACGAGTAGGTCTAAACTTACAAGTGGTTATAATAAAATGCACTCTTAGTTTACTTGGCAACGTATTAATAACAAAAATCGTATGGCACGAAGCGTACAAATTACGTAAATTACTTCCTTGTGACATCTGCTATCCAACAAGGTACAAATGTTGCTAACATACACATTTGTGTACAAGAAATAATACTTCATTCATCTTCATGTGAATGGAATCAATGAACAATACAATTAAAGAACATTACACGTCTTGCTCAAAGTGGGCACCTCCTTTACGAATGCAGGCACGCGGGTTTATACGGACATTTGTTCTCTTAACTCGTGATGTGATGGTGTCCTTGATGCGTTGACCAGCTGTTAAGATCCTCACGCTGAGCTCTTCTTGCGAATTAACCGGTGTCTTGTCATGTGGCTCCAAATGTAAAAGTCGCAAGGCGTCAAATCGATCGGGGGATCGAGCTGGGCAGTCATCATTCTCATAAATCATGTCACGTCTTGTATCTAGAGGCACATCCTTCAACAACATTGCCATCCCGTTCCTCAAAGAATGTTCATAAGTGATGCCATTTAAGATTTGGGGCAGGAAAAATGGCTCGATCAAATGTTTGTTGATTACGCCCATCCACACTTCTGCCTGGGCGTGCGACAGTGGCTGGATGGAAATTACCCAAAGAACTGGACTGGCCGAGGCGGCAGGAGTCCCTGGCCGGCTCGATCCCCCGATTTGAGGCCTTGCGATTTTATATTTGCACATGACAAGACACCGGTAAACTCGCAAGAAGAGCTCAGGGAGAGGATCTTAACAGCTGGTCAACACATCATGGACACCATCACATCACGAGTTAAGAGAACAAATGTCCGTATAAACCCGCGTGCCTGCATTCGTAACGGTGGTGCCCACTTTGAGCAAGATGTATAATGTTCTTTAATTGTATTGTTCATTGATTCCATTCATATGAAGATGAATGAAGTATTATTTCTTGTACACAAATGTGAATGTTAGCAACATTTGTACCTTGTTGGATAGCAGATGTCACAAGGAAGTAATTTACGTAATTTGTACGCTTCGTGTCATACCATTTTTGTTATTAATACGTTGCCAAGTAAACTAAGAGTGCATTTTATTATCACCACTTGTACGTTTAGACCCACCCGTTACTTACATGTGATTGTTATTTGGGAAAAACTTTTTTTCAACGAACCACTTATTTGTTAGCTATCAGAAAACGCTGAAATAAGTTCCATACAATGAGCAGTTTTTTCTCAATTCATCTTTTTATGTGGAAAATTGTCATTTTTTAAAAAAAAACAATTGAAACTCGATTATCTCGAAAACTACTAATTTTCGGACGGGGTATCATATGGTCAAATTTATTGCAAATTGTCTCTACTTTAACCCCTTTCAGAGAATACATCTAATTACCAGTCACCCTGTATATATATATATATATATATATATATATATATATATATATATATATATATATATCATACATTCACTATTACTTAATAACTGTACAAAATTTAGAAATCAGAAGCCGGGATCCGGAGTTATGTTAGATTTGTGTTAGTTTATGGTAGGTTAGGTAAAGCACGGTAACAGAGTTTCATAGACAAATTCCTAATACTATTAAATAGTAATAGTCTAACTGAAATGATATACCGGGTGGTCCATTTATAATGATAGTATGGAATATCGCATGCAGAATGCATCCAATCGAAAAATTGCACAGAATGAAAGTTTGATACTGTTGAGGGGGTAAGTCAAACCCTTAGGGGGGGTGGGGGGTAAATTTGAAATTTCAAATGGAACACCCTCATTCGTTTTACATATTTGGATTCCGTGTTGAAAAAGAAGATTTTTTTGTTTGAAAAATTTTGTAAAAAAATTGCAAACTTCGAACATTTATAAACATTTGGTAGTTTCAGATTCATTTTGTTCCCTTTATGTAATAACAGTTTTGGTTTCCGTTGAGAACATTGCATAAACGAATTTTCTTAAAAAAAATGTGTGCAAATAATTCTGCAAGAGAAAATTGTTTGCAATTTATGTTCTTGTGTAACAATAAAGAATATTAATTTGTTCCAACTCTTTGGTTTCAAGGAACAATTTCATATGAACAATACTACTCCATTCAGGATCGAGCCATGTTGGACACAAAGTTTCCTGGTCGATGGAAAGGACGTGGATGACTCGTTCCTTGGCCAGCTCGTTCACCCGATCTCAAGTCGCCTTATTTCTGCCTTTGGGGTCTAGTTAAAGAAAAGTGCTAGCACGAAGTTCCAACAACGCCAGAAAACATGAGGCAACGAATTATTGATGCTTGTGCCTCTATCACTCCTGACATTTTGGGACGAACAGTGTGGAGCTTCATACACCGTGTTTTGAAATGCATTGATGAGAACGGTCATCATTTTGAACATTTGCTCCTTTAAACATTTATTTGTGTACCTCAAATGATAACTAATTTCTAGTAACATACTTAATTTTGTTGTTCATATGAAATTGCTCCTTTAAACCAAAGAGTTGGAACAAATTAATATTATTTGTTGTTACACAAGAACATAAATTGTAAACAATTTTCTTTTGAGGAATTCCTTGCACTCATTTTTTGAATAAAATTCGTTTATGAAATGTTCTCAACGGAAACCAAAACTGTAATTACATAAAGGGAAAAAAATGATTCTGAAACTACAAAATGTTTATAAATGTTCGAAGTTTGAAATTTTTTTACAAAATTTTTCAAACAAAAAATTATTCTTTTTCAACACGGAATCCAAATATGTAAAACGAATGAGGGTGTTCCATTTGAAATTTCAAATTTACCCCCACTCCCCTAAGGGGTAGGTGGCGGCGACGAAATTTTTGCGGCAATGACTTACCCCCTCAATAGTATCAAACTTTTATTCTGTGCAATTTTTCGATTGGATGCATTCTGCATGCGATATTCCATACTATCATTATAAATGGACCACCCGGTATAATGATAAATGTACGATATTGACTGAAGTAACGTACATGAATATGATGTTTAAGTTCCCAGTTATTATAATATAGGGTGATTCAAAAGTTTCGGTCCCAAAGGCGACTCTGTTAGTAGTGCACATAGCGAAAATATAAAGTTGTTGGAAATAGGTGAGTTTCAATCTTAAGTGCTTGAATTTTCAACGTTCACCGTCCAGGTTATACACTCATACGAGCCTCATTAGTAGTAGAAAATGACAAATTCTTGGACCGGAATATTTTATATTTATCGCAATACCATATAGTACAGGGTAATTTAAAAATTCATGACGATAATTACAGACAAAGTAAACAAGTATAAAAATGTGTATGTGCGACACTCGCAATGGCACAGTGTGAAGTACTTACACATTGCAGCCTGATTCTCATTTGTGCGTTTTTAACCTTATCTAGTGGTCTGGGGAAAGGAGGGGTGTGCGCGTCACATGTTCACTTTTTTATACTTGTTTACGTTGGCTGTAATTATCGTCATCAATTGTTAAATTGTTGCGATGACGCTACCACTGCGCCATCGGTTAGGCCCTTTGTAATCTAAGAAGGGTGGGTATCGTGAGTAATTTCGGTAGCTACAAATGAGTAGCGTGACCCGGTCACGTAAACCAACGTAGTCCGGTAGTTCGTCGTGCAGACCACACTTCATCCCGTAACTGGCAGTCTGTAGGTAGTCTCTGGCCCTCACGTGATGATGCGACACGGTTTATTATTACACTCATAGGCGCCGACGTTGAGGGCCAATCACTTTCTGCGAACCCTCCCCAAATTCACGTACAGGGACACATTTTACATATATTTACACATATAAAATATTGTTTATGCCAACCTGCCCCCCCCCCCCCCCGAAATTGATCTTAAGTTGGCGTCTCTGATTACACCGGTCTGCAAGGGTTTGTATGTCTTGCAGCTGACTGTTGACTCTGAATAATATTAGTATGCTGATTCCAAAAATGAAATCCATTCTTGCACATCACGTCTAGTTTCTTCAGAAAACAGCAATATATTTACAGCCAGTGTGTAGTTTCATTATTTCCCAATAGATGTCTCTGTCTAGATAGTGGTGAAATATTGATTTTCAGCAATACAAATCTTCAATTTTGAACGATAAATGCATACAGAATTGTATGTGTTTAATCCATCTTCCAACTTCACATGACACATTGGCACGACAATTGTATGGAATTTGATTATGTGGTTTCATTTTCGAAATCCCTCATTCTGAACTTAGTGACATGGAGAAAAATTCTGACCTAGAGAAAATTTCTAACGTGATGGGAAAAAATTAGTAACATTTTTGATACCAGCAACCACCTATTGTTTGGTGAACAACCGAAATTAACTTTGCATACATTTATGTTGTTGCGTACTGTAATAGGTGTAATGGAACGGCGAATATGAGAATTTTGAGTGTGAAATTGTGAAAAATGTTGACGTGATGGAAAAAAAATTGATGTCAGCATTCACAATACTTCCAGAAGATGATATGAAAACATCAGAACTTTATTCTCAAAATATCGACCATTGTTATTATTAAGGGGAGTGGGGTAGACTGCAAAACCTATTCTTTCATTGATTTGGTTTCGTTTACTTCGCTTTTCTGCCACTTTTGGCTAATCGTGAAAATGAGGATTGATACGACGCACGTAAAGAACACTCATGCCCAGGCCAGGATTCGATACCGGGATCCTTGGAATCGTAGCGCGCTGAGCCACATAGGTTGACTCTATTCTCACCTCGGACGCTGAAATCTCTGACCTCGGCTCTGCTGACGTCCTATACCATGTCAACAAATTTTTACTTACCGTTTGGATTTATTGTAGAAATATTCATCTATGTAGGGGAAAATCTTCCATTATAAGAACCCTCTCCAAATGTAGCATTCCATCAAAATATTTGTCAGACATAGCCTATTTTAAATTCTCACTTGCTGGAAAGGAGAATAATGTTACTTTTCATAAGCCAAATATTTTCAACAAATCATCATCTTTTGCTTTCGAATCTTACGTAAAGCATTATAAACTTTCGCTAAAAACAACAACTCTCCCCCCGTTCCTTGAAATTGATTAATTCCCACGATGTGTCCACTCCAGCGTTTCTTTTTCCATCTTCAGTTCCATCGTGTCCGTGGCTACTGACTGGAAGAATAGGGGGGAACCCGTCTATCGCAACAAATTTCAACGCACTGCAATGCAGTGTTGCCACAATCTGAGGGCATAATTTTCCTATTGAAGGGGCAAAATTTCCGTTTTTGGACAAATTTTTCCCTTGACTTAAACAAATCACATAATAATAATAATAATTGTAATTATAGTGACTGACCTGTATGTATGTACGTTGTAAGATCTGATGGCATGGTAATTATGGACTGTGTCTTATTTTTGTTTAATTATTATTACTATTATCATTATCATTATCGGGGTGTAAGGGGTGACCTTCCACGTAGTACACCCTGGACTGCATTTTGCAGACGAACGAGGCTCTGGCGACTAGCACTATCGCCATTATAATTTTGTGTGTGTTGTCCTGTCCTTTGTCCTTTTGTGTGCTGAGTGCCCGTTTACAGCCTCAGCTTTTAACAGAAGATTTTAGTTATGTTATGTTAGAGTTATTATTTGTAATGGTAAGAGGCTGGCTCCCGTATAATGTACCGGGTGCAAAATAGCCTAATTGCTGCCGCACCCAAAATTAAAAATTAAAAAAAAAACAAATTCATTATAATTATCATATCATCATCATCATATTACTATTATCCGAAGGTGCAGAAAAGCGGCGTACAATAACCTTAACAGGAATATAAATTGGTATAGGCTTTTATTCAAAGGAGCAGAAATACGAAGGAACAGCAAAATAAATAAATAATATAAAATAAAATATTGCGGATAATGCAACTGGAACTTAACATAAACTTTAATAATATAGAGTCAGATGTAATTTTTCATGGAATTTCCATTTCCCCTTTTTGCTTAAATTTTCCTTCAAAAGGGAAATTTCGCTTCATGTGGCAACACTGCTGCAAAGAGCCAGACCATCGCAGTGGACGCCAACCATGGAGTAACGCCTGTCGTGGCCTCGGGCATCCCCGTAGCCTCAGACACGAGACAAAGTTTCCCTCGGCGGGTTTAATGTTTGCGGCGAAAGTGAGAAGTGTTAACAATCAGACATTTTAACCTTTAGTGGAGGCCGCGAAGAGTTACAAAACATTTCCTCCCCCTCTGCTGCAGGATGGGATGAGCTGACTCCTCCACAAACGAGATCTTACGCAATGCACTTCGATGGAACAAACAATACGAGGCATAAGTACCTTCGTTGCGTAATATGGGGCTTTTAATGAGAACCTTGCATATTTCTGCTAAATCTACCATGGAACACAAAAGGTGTCCACAGAGGTAAATATGTTGCACACCGCGACATCAAAATTTGGAGGGACTTTAATATAATATATATTCATCATGTAAAGTGAGTGACCCTTCGTAAATTTCATCATATCATCACTCATCATCGCGATTAGCCAAAAGTGGCAGAAAGCGACGTTAAATAACAAAAATGAAATCGAATCAAATCCTGTTATAGCTCTTGTCTACTCTTATGGCGGGCGCTCTACATGCTGGTAAGGGAATTGGGGAGCGGGGAATAAATACAGCGCAGACCAATCAGACAACAGCGGCGGCGCCAAGAGATACTACGTGACGGGAGGAAGTACTACGTGCACCTCGTTTTACAGCCTGCTGCGTTTGAGAAATGGATTGGTCGCTTCCCAGCTCCCCACTTCCCTTGCCATCATGTAGAACGCCCGCCGTAAGGCTGAACAAAATATATAGTACTTGAAATCAACATTAGATGACGTACTCTGCAATGAGGAGGAAGTTTATTTCACACTCTGCTATAACTGAAAGTCGTATGACTTAAAAATAGGCCACAAGTTTCTATATTATAACTAAGATATTTATCATTTTATTGTACATATATTGTAATTCTAATTAAGGGACTTTAATTGATCTATAGTAGACACCCATAAAGAAATATCGAAAGCTGGAAGGGAAATATCTTACACATTTTCACCATTCTGCAACATGTGCGATGAGACGGGGAAACGGGGGAATCAGATACAACCTAAGTAATTCATTTACTTTAGCTAACTCCAAACCACTTTTGCTACTAGGCGTTTCATATTTAATTATTTAGAAGAGGAGAATAATTGAGGGGGAACAGATGAAGTAAATTTTCGGTAAAGCTAAAAAAAGTTATTTTTAGTAATAGGGTAGTAGCTGACGCGTTATTGTAATTAAATACTTTTGGGAATTATGACATTATCTGGGAGAAGTGCACTCCCTTGGCTTTGCGGTGCGCCACTGATGGATCTCATTGTTCCTTTAACCAAAAATGAAGTGTCGACTCTAAAATTTATAATATTCTACCTTTAAAATTTGAACAGTCAACGGATTAATTTACAAAAACTAGATGCAATCATTTATTTTCTGTAGGGTTCATGCACATTCATGTTGACATCTCCCTGTGCTCTGACTAGAATTAGATAATGTCATCGGCACCAGCGTAGAATATTAAATACACTTTACGCTCCTAATGCAGAGAGACCAGTAGTTAGCATTGAGACATGTAAGAAAGAACTTCCAATTTAAAATTAGAATGTTTTTATCATACATGAACACACATGCTGTTCACCATATCCTAAATATATATACGAGGGCCAGTCAAGTGAAAACCTTAATTTGTATTTTGTTCCTTATCTAGTACATTTCTGCATGTATGTTAGGACAAGTTTGTTTCATTTTAGCACAGAGCAATTGCTGATCCACATTATTTTCTAATCTGAGTTACTGTCTTTATGTCACAAGAAGAAGAATCTTTGTGGTGCATCTGCAGTCACGTATGAGGCCTGGGACTATATCTCCATATGGATGTATGTGTGTATATATGAACGCCTGGAGCGATTTTAAACAAACTTGGAACACGTTTCACTTGCAATCTCGAGAGAAATACTATTGGGGTAAGACACCCCTGGCACCCTAGGGGTGGGGGTGGGGGTGGTGGTGGGAAGGGGTGATATGTAAAAATAATAAAAAACGACCGATATTAGTGTGGAGTCCATAGTTTTCGGGGTCGCTAAGATAAGCAGTGACTCTTCTAATGCCATTCAACTCCAAGACGCCCCTGGCACCCCTAGAGGTGAGGGTGGGAAGGGGGTGACATGTAAAAATAATCGAAAACGACCGATATTAAAGTGGTATACATAGTTTTCGGGTTCGATAAGATGAATAGAGACACTCTCCCAATGCCGTTCAACTCCAAGACAGCTCTGGCACCCCTAGAGGGGGTGGAAAGGTGGTACATGTAAAACGACCGACATTAGTGTGGAATCCATATTTTTCGGGGTCACTAAGATGAATAGTGACACTTCCTATGACATTCAACTCCAAGACACCCCTGGCATGACATGTAAAACGACCGACATTAGTGTGGAATCCATATTTTTCGGGATCACTAAGATGAATAGTGACACTTCCAATGACATTCAACTCCAAGACACCCCTGGCATGACATGTAAAACGACCGATATTAGTGTGCAATCCATAGTTTTCGGGGTCGCTAAGATGAATAGTGACACTACCAATGTCGTTCAACTCCAAGACACCAATGGCACCCATAGCGGTGGGTTGGGAAGGGGTGATATGTAAAACGACCTATATTAGTGTGAAATCCATTGTTTTCGGCGTCGCTAAGATTAATGGTGACACTCCCAATGCCGTTCACGATTCGACAATAGGATCAAAACTTGATTTTTCGAAAAAATCGTGTTCAATGCTAACTCCAAAACACCCTCTGGCACACCTGGGGCTGGGGGTGACTAGGGGGTGACATAAAAAACGACCGATATTAGAGTGGAATCCATAGTTTCGGGGTATCTAAGATGAATAGTGACACTCCTAATGTCGTTCAATGTATTTATTCTTGCTCTTGGAGGTGGAACTGAAAATGTTATTCATAAATTGTTGTTAAATTTATATTATTGTGAATTTGTAAAATATATTACTTTTTAATTTGTATACTGTAATACCTGTAAATAAAATTAGTTACATTTTACGCTATAGTTAGAATTCATTAAACACCCGGGCAACGCCGGCTAATCAGCTAGTGTCCTATAAAACTATAAGATATGTATGTAATTATGTCATAAAAGTTTAAAAATATTTCATGAAAGTTGGAAAATATGTTAGAAAAATGCATAAACATTCCTAGTAAAGCCAAACATATGCATAACAATACTATCGAATTTACATGGGAAGTTAGTTTCTTCCACGGAAGCTAGTTGGGGTGGCGTATTAAATGAAGTCAGAATTCTTTTAACGGAAAAATGTAGTGGGAAAATACTGAAAATATCGTGAGGTTCAGTGCAATTATTCTGTTTCATTTACTATTATGTCAGATTTACACCTTTGTGGAAACTAAAGCACAATTGGCAAGTCGCTACAGCTCTGGTAAATCTAGGCAACCAATACACAAACACCTTTTTAAGGCAGATCTTAACTATATAGAATATAGTCCTTTTGGGGACAGTTTTTAACAAATCCCTTAAAAAAATTAGAAGCTAAATACATTCTTTGATCCATCCCATTGTTTTCTAATAAATTTAAACACTTCCTTATTTCCTTAGAATTTTCTTTAAGAGAACAGATCATTTGGGGGAATTAGTACTACAGTACAATTTAATAGGTTCACGGTGGATTTCATTTTTTAGGATACTAGGGAGATGATGTGGATAAAGTTGGATTGTATCTTTATCGGTCACCAAATCACGTGCTTTTAATTTTAATTGATTGAAGATAGAAATGATTAATTATGTGTGGGGTATTCTTCATCAATTGCTGAGTATTGGAACGGTATTTTATATAATTTTATTTTTAAATAGTTTATCGGATACTCATTACTCACCGACGGACCAGACCATAAAGAGAGCGTTGCTGATAGTACTCTAAATAGTTTGGATTATCACCTATTTACAATTACATTTACACTTGTTTTGGTTTCAGGATCCTGTGCTATTATCGCTACTACTGATGTAAATTTATCTTCCTTTATTAATGATGCCATCTTCTGTCAGTATGAAGAATCCTTCAACCACTCCCTAACATTTTGGCTTATACGTCTATGTGTATGTATGTATGTATGTATATGTATATGTGTGTGTGTGTGTGTATATATATATATATATATATATATATATATATATATATATGGGAAGGTAGCACAGTACCGGACACCTAAGCTGTATAAAGTATTTTTCAGATACCATATTTTTATTGAAAAAAATGGCAAAACGTGTTCCTAATCGACAATACACATGTCCTCATTTTCTCTATTGCACTTTTCATGTCTTCTTCATTCCACTTCCCTTTCTTATTTTCATTCATAATGTGATATTCCAACTGAAAGAAAGAAAAATGGCCAATTACACAATTCCAATACGAATGGTGTTTACTTTCATGTGTCCGGTACTAGGAGTATACTTACTGTCCGGTACTGCACCACATACACGTGTTGCGAAATTCGTTTACAGACGACGCGTAGTTAACACGATAGCAAAGGTTGTTAATAGTTTTCGATCTTACTTAATCATAAATTAATAAATACCTATTATGATTCATGAAACTCATTACTCAGGAAAGATTGTTCTGCTGAAAATTATCTTCCGTCGTTCACTTACTTATTCCAACGTGCAGATGGCCTCTTATGACGCAATCTGTGACTTTGATTACTCCAAATTTACTAGTAGCGCCACACAAGCGTGTCTCACATTTGCATTGCTGTTCGTGTATAACAACAATCGTGGATACAGTGAAATAGTAGCTGTCCGGTACTGTGCACTCTCCCATATATATATATATATATATATATATATATATATATATATATATACACATACATACACGGTATGTATGTATGTATATTGTGTTCTTAACATTTTTTTCCATTCAACGATATAAATCTCTCAAACGGTAGAAATTTAAATGTATTTAACCCATAAAAGTGCTTTTGTCAAGCAAGAAACAATCTAGCTCTTTGAGGACCTGTGAGGTGACTATACATTTTGGTGAGCTAAGTAAACAAATTGTAACTAAAAAAATCAAAGTTATCGCAATTTCCCCTTAAGCAGATTAAAATACGTATACTATAGGCCTATATATATTTCTTATTGATATTGCATTAATTGGAGCACAGTGGGGGATTTATGATGTTCGATATGATGTAGCTACAGAACGTAATAATTTACATTATGTGTTCCTCTTTAACATTAAAAGTTTCTGACATCTTTAACGGGATATTCATTCGTTCGCAAATTGACGTCAATTTTAATTTTTTTTTATATATCATTGGTTTTTCAACATTCATTGTGTTTTGGCTAAATGCCTAATGTTTACATTTTCTCTTAATTTTTACACTAAATACTGTGTAGAGAGTCATGTGAGAAAATGAAGTAATTTCCTCACATCTAAGCTCAAAAATTGAAGAACCAGTACCAATATGTTCAATTCAAATATGAATACGTTCAGAAATATTCATTGCACATCATGTATACTATTTGTCACAAGCCTTAAAGACAGGTCGCTCTGTACACAACAGCTGCTTCCATTGTAAGCAACGCATTGAAATGCTAAACCGGCATCACAACTGTGTCCAACAAGACAACAGCAATCTAAATATGGTGCTAGACATCCATCCTCCCTTCATATCAGGCGAGATATTTCAAAATGTCTGACAAGTTACAAGGAGCACGAAGAGAAGGAACTCAACATGAACACGTGTGAGGTTGGACGATTTGGTACTGGGAGGAAACATTTGGGTCTGCTGTCTTACATACGGCAATCCATACTGGCTTGGTTAGGTATTGTTCACATGCATCATAAATGTAAAAAATATATCAAACAGTCTATCTGGATGAATATTTTTTTGATTTTATTGGTATGAGTTTTGGATTTTTTTCTGGCACCTTTTGAATCAGAAAATATTGTATGTGTTTATTAAATGAACATTAAACAAACTCTCTTGGGGCTAGGGAATATTTTGTATACATTTGATAATATACAAGAGATAAGGGAAAGAAATGAATGGATGGGTGTTTTGGATGCAGACTAAATGAAGCCAATAAAATAAATACAATACAGTTTATACTAAGTTTCCTACTAATCAGATGTACTGTACAGGGTGGGCGAAAAGTCCCTTTACATGTTAATAGCATAGTACAGTTAGGCATGTAGATAAACATTGTTATGAATACAAAACAGTATATATATATTTTTTTAAAATTTCAACATTTATTTTGAATAAACAATGTCTGGTTAACATTAACATTTATTGTCAATAACATATTAACATTGTTACAAAGGTTCAAGGTTCATTGATCAACAAGGTCAGTGTGCACTCCTCCATGTTCGACGCAATGGTTGATGCGTCGCCATGTTCTTGTGTGCATCCGCTGCATCATATCAGGGGTGATCGTTTCAAATACCATGCGAACTCAGTCTTTCAGCTGATCGTTGTTCACGTATCGTCGTTTACGAACGTCTTCTTTTATTATGCCCCATAGTGCATTATCCGGTGTGGTGAGGTCTGGGATTCGTCGAGGCCATAGCAACGGTGCTGAAAGGTATCGTGATCCACGTCCAATCCAGCGGTTTGGAAACAGTTAATTTAGCCGTTTGGGGACACTCACAGCAAAATGTGGTGGAGCGCCGTCTTGTTGAAGTGTAACGATGTCAGCTATTCCTCTTGCCGTTAATTCTGGAAGCAACAACGTGTTAATCATGTGAAGATAGCTGTGCTGGTTCACAGAACCATAAAAGAAATATAGTCCAAGCAGATGGTCTGCCGTTATCCCTGCCCAAATCAAATGTTTATCTACATGTCTAACTGTACTATGCTATTAACATGTAAAGGGACTTCTCGCCCACCTTGTATGTAGGAGGGATGCAGGGAAATGATATTCCCCTCTAGCAAATTTTCACAAAGCATCCCAATCACTCAATTGTCTCATTATTACCATGTTCAACCATAGCAACATCCCCCTAGCTAACGACAAAACTCGACAAAACACTTTCCAAATCATAGGCGTGCGCAGACCCTCTGATTAGGGGGGAAAATATTCTTTAGGAGATTGGTCCAGAAGTTAGTACAGAGAACATGTAGGGCAAAACCAAGTGTTAGGTAACAATCGAAACATAGAGAACATTTGGATCAGTTTCTGAATTGATTTGTTTGATTTCACTTCGCTATTCTGCCACTTTTTTGGTAATCGCGAAGATGAGAATATGTGATGATATGATGAAATTGATGAAGGGACACCCACAAAAACACCCATACCCAGGCCAAGACTCGAACCAGAGACACCTGACATCATATTGTGCGGTGCTAACCACTCTGTTTTTTTCTTTAAAAGGGAAACCCTTAAGCGGGAGTTATCCCCACATATCAAACTCATTTTAATTGATCTCAATTCTGTTTTTCATTCAGGACAGATGAACACAAACATGCAAGTCTTAACCGGGATTCGAACCAGGAACCTCTGGCGTAGTAGCGCCCTGTGCTAACCACTTCGCCACAGAGGTCGGCACTTTCTAAATTATAACACTCAGAAGCAATGTTAACAAATGCAAATGATATGAAAGAGGAAATGAAAAGCAACCATAATTCAGGTAATGTATGTTATAAATACTTTTCTATAGACAAACTTCTATCACATCGACTAATATCAAAGTATCTAATAGTTAAAATATACAGAAATTTTGACTGTAGCTTTGTCTAGATTTACCTAAGTCCTGGTACCTCAAACTAAAAGAGTAACATAAATTAATGTTTGTGAAAATAAAATCTTAAGAAAGACATTTGAACCTAAAAAAGATAAAACAATAGGACAGTGGAGAAGGTTCAGGAATGGCAAAAATTGTTTTTTTAAACATTACAGCTTATTTTGTTTTAAACATGTTTTAAATGTTTAGACAGTGTTTTAATCAAGAACCTAAAAAAAACATGTTTTAAACAAATAAAACGTTTGAAACATAATGCCAAGAAGACTTGATTTTTACGAATAATGATTAATAAGAAATCTGTTAATAATGCAAGGAATGTATGTGTTCCTAGTTTTAAAGTAAACACTTGAATAACTTCATAAAAGGCCTATTTATGTTTGTCTTAAATCTGGCATGTAGACTGTACGAGAAGCTTCAACTACTCCACAGTTGCCACCTGATAGCTAATCTGTTTTTCGAAAAACGACATTTTATCGTGAATACAACAAAACATAAGCATTACAAACTATATGCAGTATATTAAGTGTTTCATTCTCATAGTATTCAATTTAAAAATGTTTTAAACATTTGTAAAAAAACAGCCGTGTGTTTTAAACTTTTAAAACAAGTTGTTATAAACACTAATTGTTTTAAACATGCCAACTCTGCCAAGGTTACACAATACTAAAGTGTATAGTCTATATCATAGGCGTAGCTACGGGGTGTGCCGGGTGTGCCGGGTGTGCCTAGGCACACCCTAATGGGCTGCTTTATCAAAGAGAATTAAATACAGATATTTTAATAAGAGAGAAAATAAGCGGCAGTTTGTAAGAAGTTGAAAATGTCATTACTTGGTACAAACGTGAATTATCGCTGATGAAACGAGTGTCTATAGATTTTCGATCTTTTGATGTCATTGGAGAAAGAAGATATTTACTGCATTCTACTCTGTACTGCAGCGTTTTTCTTCTATACCTGTCTCAAGCTGCACGTGTGAGAGAGCTTTCCCAAGTTAAAACTAAATTAAGAGCAACTCAGAAGCAGGATAGATTGGAAGCCCTGCTCTTGCTATTTGTGGAAGAGGAAAAAGCTTAGTCTATTGATGTAAACGAAGTTATTGATGAGTTTAAGAACATTGTACCTTTTGACAGGCTTCTCTTGTTATAGATGAAGTGTATTTTGATGTATTTGTTTGTAACATTTATGAACATTTTGTGTGTGTAATTTCTATGCAATTTGATTTTTTTCTACTACATATATACATATATACAAATTTTCAACACTGTCATTTAGTGAATTTATATTCCTTTACAAACACCAGTGCAGTTAAAGAGGCAAGTGATTGTGTTGCAAAATATGCTATTAAAAAGGTACAAGACCTCATTTTTTTTTCTTTGTGCACACCCAAATATAAAGTTCTAGCTACGCCTATGGTCTATAGCCATCCCCTGATGCTAACTGGAATAATAAAATCAACAACACCTAGGCAGGTAGACCTCACATCACTCATGCGAACGCATAGAAAAGTTTACAGAATTCATGTTAGAAAACCTGCCTGAAAGCCAGGACGAAGATGGAATGACAATATTATGATGGGCCCAGAGGAAAATAGGAAGGCTGGTGAAGAGAGAATTGATCTTTGCCAAGATAAGGACAGGTGAAAAACATTCCGTCAAAACCTTCAGGTTTAGAAATGTTAGAGTAGTGTTTTAGTAAGTTAACTTCTCTTACTATTTAAAGAATAATTGACCATTTGATCATGAAGATTAAGATAAGACACTCTAAAATGTAAAACATCAAGCGTACGTCAGGTATATTTTATAAACATTTTTCAAAGCATTTAAAGATATAGGTTTGGAAGTTAGCAAAGAGAAAACTAAATATTTAAACGTGGTCCCTTACATTAAAAGAGAAACATAAATTAAGAGTATTTGAAAATAAAATTCTCGAAAATATATTTGGGCCTAAAAGGGATGAGGAGACAGGCCAGTAGAGAAGGTTACATAATTTGTATTCGTGTCCAGATATTATTAGAATGATTAAATCAAGAAGACTTAGGTGGGCAAGCCATGTGGCACGAATGGGAGAGGAAAGAATAGTTTACAGGATTCCTGTTGGGAAACCTGATGGTAAGAGGCCTGTAGGAAGGCCAAGACGAAGAATGAGAGATAACATTGAGATATATCGGTGAGATGGACCTAAAGGAAATCGATAAGGATGGAAAAGATTGGATTGATCTTGCCCAGGATAGGGACAGATACAAGGCTTGTGTTGCTGTAGCCAGTGGCGGCGATTGGATTCCAAAACTATGGAAGGGGGGCAAGGACAGTTTTCTTTCCCTTGTTAGATAAGGTTTAGCACAGTGCTCGAGCTAAAGTGGCAAAAAAGGGGGCAACTGCCTCCCCCTCGTCCCCTAATCGCCCCCACTGGCTGTAAGCATAAACCGTCGGGTTTGAGAAGACTAGAGAGTTTGTTAGTTATGGTGCATTTTATGTGAAGGCACATGATCTTCAAGGGATCAGTGAACCAAAGCAATTATTATTATTGCTTAACAGTATTTCCCGGGATATCCCGTAGTAGAGCTCCCGTATTAACATTCTATTTCTCCCGTATTCTTCATTAAAAGCCAAGATCGCGAAATTTCAACAGATTTCGCTTATACCCTGTATCGCCTATCTCTGGAGCAAGGCCGCACATAGCAGCAGAAAAGGGGAGAAAATCGAGGGGGAAGAGCGAAGCAGTAAACGCTGCAAGCAAGGCTGGTAACAGCAGTCGCTTTTCCCCTCCACGCAATCCCATTCCCTCTCACGTGTTCATTGTTGGAGCCGCGTTGCGTCAGTACTTGCACAGAGACTTGTTTTCGATCGCTTTCTCTAGAGATATCCAGGATAGAGTATAGTTCTGCGGCAGCAATGGAGAAATACACATGGGTTAGGTCTATAAAACATCCAAATTTGTAAATTGTTATTGTCTATTTTGATCTGTGTATTATATAAAATGTAGATTAATTTATTCATTTATTTTTATCCAATCCATAAACATTTGTTCTACTGATGCCGCGTCGCAAGAAATGCGCAGAATTTGTCGCAACTAAATCTACCGCATATTCATGGCTGAAAGTTAGTTACCCTAATGGCAATAGTCAGGTACGTCAAGTGCAATGCAAGTAATCTTCGAAAAAGAAAATTGCTTATCTGATACGTAAATGCATATATATATTCAAGGTGTAATTAGTTCAAGTGGGCACTTTTTGCTTTCATTAGGTGACAGGTCCTCTCAAATTTGCAAAAATTGACTACTTGGAAATTTTTACTTCTTTTAATGCTTTTCAAGGATAATGCAATGATGTTAACGCGTGGCACGAAGTCATTATAATTAAATCAAAGATTATAACGGTCAAATATTGAGTAACAAGTAATTAATCTAATTGCCCGTTATTAAGAATTAATTACAATTGGTAATATTAAAATCCGTCGCGAATACAGGTGTCTAGCAACTGTCTTAGCCAACACTAACTTGCTCAACCACCGTTTTTCGCCCGAATTCGGATTTACATGTATTCTTATGGGGAATAGCAGGAAAAGAGCAAATTCTAAACCAATGGACCGAATTGGATGAGATTTTAACCAGCGAAGACCACATCATGAAAGTACTGATTCCAAGATTTGAGCCTAATCAGAACAGAAATACGGGAGTTATGAATTATTAAAGATTCATCGCTGGATTCAATGGGAGACGCTACCCTACTGAGTTGGCCCTTACGGAACGTGTCGAATACAATAGCTGAGGATTTAACCTAATCTCTGCACGAGGGGCTGCTACCAGAGGTTAAGGACCGGAGTGAGCGTTGACCAGGATAGGAGGACAACGGTCAAAGCACCAGAAACAATAAATGAATACCTAAACACTGAGGCTAGAGCGTCACTTCGTTCAAATCTGGAATAAAAGGGATGATTCGGAATAGCGAAAAAACAGTTTGCCTACAATCGCCACCTGAGTGTGAGCTAGAGCCATGGAGTAGAGCAGAGTAGACCCAGGGGGGTCGTTTCCCCCTCGCCGTCAACGCATTCGTGCACATACGCGTGGTATGTGAGAATAACGCCAGACACGTCCACCTGTGTCAATCGTCCGAAACAACGTCCTAAGTTAGCAGAAGTTAATAACATTTAATATCCACGTGTGTCCATGGGAAACCGCGAAAAGTGAACGAGTGAAGCCAGGATCCGATGATGCCATACGGAACTGCCGGGAGATCCATTTTCGCCAACTAGGATAACCGCGAAGTGCCACAATGGAGTGCAGACGTCTTCCAATACTGTAGGACCACTTTCACCCTACCCAGGACAGAGGGAATGCAGCGAAGGTAAGATCCAACCATTTGCGTGTGTGAGAGAGATAACGCCAACCTACCGCGAATCTGCGTAAATCAAATCATTGCATGACTTAAATCAGTGCTAGGGCATAACTAGGCATCGATATTCCGGCGGACTATCAATGTTGTAGATCAGAGTTTATGTTAACAGCAAACAAAAGTTCATTGAAATATATTTATACCTTCAGAAAAGATAAAAGGGGTTCGCACAAGGAACAATTATTCACTTTATACTTAAAACCCTAAATGGTAAATTGTAAAAGGCAAGGTAGCCAAAAAATAGCATGAGTATAGTCAAAGTATTAATTAATCTAACCTTTGTAATTGTCATATTGTCGCAATATGCCATGAAATGAGTGTATGAATGTGAGATCGAGTGAAAGAGGGCAAGATGTAATGTGTATTTATCTGTGCTTTAATATATGTGTATATTCAGAACCACCGTAGTATTATGTAACGTCATTTCAGGTACTTCAAATCAAATCCTCCTAGGTTTATTCTCGGTAACTCCGACTGTTAGGCACTTATCCTGACCGTATTATAATTCATGTAATGTTTGCGTTGCTGAGTTCAGTCCAGTTGAGTTAATTTTATTTTTCAGCGCGTAACAAGATCACCACATGACTTCATCGAATCTTCTTCACTGATCTTTAATAATTTACACAAATTATCATCCGTGCCTAAAAGGTTATAGCAACACGGCTGAAGCTAACCTAAGTTTGTATGTTCTTTCAATCGAATTCCTAATTTTCATCCTCATCGTCTCGATTAACCTAGAAAGTTTAAAAAGCGACATGATGTAATCTAAGTTACAAAAACAAAACGCACAGTACCCGTCCATACTTTTAGTCTTATCATATGGTTTACTATAGCTCGACCACAAGGAAATAAAACCTTCCGTCAAAAGCGTTCGCGCATCTTCCCTGCCGTTATCGGTACTCGGGGCAGTGTTGCCAGGTGAGACTTGAAAAAATCGGGAGATTGTTCCTTGGGAAACCAGAAGATCTGCTACAAAATCCGATGATCTAATAGTAGCGGATGAACGACGTTCTCGGGGGGGCTGGGGGCAAGGGGACGTCCGCAGACTGTTTCCAGCGAGGGGGAAACAATGTATTATTATCAGGCGGGTAAACAAGGCATATTACCCCGTAATAATGTTGCCTTTCACAGAAAACGGCACTTGAGTTTGAAATTATCACGTTCCTACATCCCTATTATAATAATGGATGTAAATTTCTGTGACTGAAATCAACTCATACGTCTGAAATAATTATGTCAACATTCATTTTCCAGAAGGGGAGGGGGGCGGCGACCATCCTTGCACTTCCATCTGGACGGCCATGCCGCTATATAATTTTGTTGAAAATGAAGTATTTAAGAATAGTATATTAAGGATAGAAAATTAAGTATTTTCAAGCCGATGAAAGTTTATGTAACAAATTTCTTGTTATTAACACTCACATGCTTTATTCGTCAGTTATGCTGCCTCTATGTTGCTGCATTCAATATATATACATTATATATATTTATATATATACACACACACATACATGAATAAAATAATTTGCCCACGCTACGAAGTCAGTGTTTCTACCTCATAAGGCAAGGACGTTTCACTGTGTTTGTGTAACTTCATCCATTTCATGTTTTTCATTCATCCATATTGTCGTACTTACCCGTAGAGACACAAAAGCGAAGTAAAATAACTAAAATAGAATCGGGTGGGATAAAATACAACCATCTAAAAATAGTAATGTAGTAATAGTAATAAAATAATGTCCTAGCACAATTAAGTATCGTTTGGCATAATTCCACAGTTCAAAACAGCACTTTTCATGGCTGAGTGGAGTTCCACCCCATCTTCCCCCTCCATGTTCAAGTAAGATCAGCAGGAAACGTGTTTTGGAGCAGGACTTTGCAGGTGTCATAGCAATAGTGTATTAAGGAATTCTCCCGAGAAATTAGTAGGTCTGGCAACACTGACGTTGGCCACGCTGACGGCTCCTTCCCCCTGTCCTTTCCCCACCCGCCAGCGCGATGAGGTTCTGCGCAGGTTTCTTTCCTTGTGGTTCCACTATAGCGTATTCTGTGTTCTTACTAGGGGTCCCAGGTTCGAATCCAGGCCTGGGCGTGTATGTTTGTGGGTGTCCATTCATCAATATCATCATATCATCACTCATCCCCATCTTCGCAAATTAGCCAAAAGTTGCACAAAAAGCGAAGTAAAATAAAGCAAACCAATCTCAATCTCAATCTGTGTTCTTACTCTATGCTTAACGAACTTTTCCTATCACTTTTTATCTATTCTTATCTCTTTCAATTTCGGTTACTTTACGCAGCTTTTCTACCTATTAGCTTAATCGCGACGACGAGGATGATCGATGAAATAGAAGATTGGACAAATACATGCCTTAACCAGGACTCACATCTGGAACGTCTGATATTATAGCGATTACTTTCAACACTCCGCCACTATGTTCGACTTATATTTTAATATAAAAGATAGCTTAAACGATGCCTCATACTACTAGCATATGTTACTAAGAAAGACACCATCTTACATTTCCGAAAAGTCTTCCAAAATAGTCCAGAAATTCTAAAAGGGACGATCTTGACAATTTTAAAAAGTAGATATTATAGTAATGATTTTGTACTTTATTATGAACAAACTCTAATTAAATAAAAATCAGAATAATATTTTCCCTTTTATATATCTTGAAAGCCATAAAACGTATTTCATGTTTAAATTGGTTAATTTAATTACTGAAGTTTATTTTGCTCGGTATAAGATTTATTATACTTCAAAAATAAATCTTTGATATAGTTATATTTTAACCTGTAAATATAGGAAATCTACTAGATGGAATATTTTTGTACCAGAAGTAAAAATCATGTTCAGGAGAGATGGCAGATATTTGTAAAACGAACAACAATTTCATTTTTGAAATCTCCGATGATTTCTTGCTAACGAACTAAACAGAATTAGATTACTAATCTCATTAATTCTCATTAAGTTGCCGTGTTACTGTTCTGTTAATTTTATTACTGGAAGAAATGGAAATTTCAATTTAGTTTCTCCATCATTTTAATACAAATTAATAGTTATGGATAATATTATCTCTTCCTGTGGTACCGTTGTAACATAACCAAAGGTATTAAAAGTTATTATCTCATTTCAATTATCCATAAAAAAAAACTGACGTAATAGTAATCATAAAGTAATACATTTATTTTGTACATGCATATATATAATGTTCAAAATGAATTCTCATTCCACAAAATTCTACACGTCTATTTTCATTACAATGGTAAGTGGCAAACTTGCGAGGAAACAGAACGTTAAAATATTTTAAAGACAATACTTGTAAAACTTTGAGAACAATTAACATTTACATTTAAGTAATACAAGCTTATTTAAACGCATCCATTACAAGCAAATATCATTGCTTACTGATACAAAAAAATATATATGAATATGTGCTGTCTTATATAAATTTGCATTCCCTTTTTGTAGTTTTACTAGAAATTAATTTCACTTTCAATTCAATGGATTATACACATTACTTCCGATGTTTCCGATACTATGATAGTGTCGTCGCAACTTTCTATTGCATAATTTCATGTCTCAAATCTTTTTGTTGGAGTCCCGGAGAGAACAGGGGTTTTAGTGATTGTGTGCGTAATTTTTTGTAGGAGGAGATGAATGCTTAATTGTGAGAAGTGACCAATAATATTATTTTTAATTAGCCAATAATAATCATTCCAAATTTGTCAAATAAATAGTTTTTTTTGGTAGTAAAATTATGTCGAATTGTTGCTTTCTTCAATTTTGTTGATGCTGACGAACTAGGTACTGCTTCCTCTACGACCAGCCATGCTGTCTGCGTAAGAGAGAAGATTACGTCAGCAACGTGGAGACGAAAATAGTAAAAAAAAGAAATGATGCATCTAATAATACACAAAATTTATGTCACCGTTTCATACACGACATAAACTAACATGTTGGACGGAGTCTGCATTCTAAACAAGCGCTTGGGAAGCAAGGCTGTACATATGCACACCTGAGCGAGCAGACTGTTTCACAAGATTGCTTGTTCGAACATGCAACGCGTGAGGAGAAATCTAATACAGCCTCTCCCTTTCTCTCTCTCTCTCTCTCTCTCTCTCTTAGTGTTGCGTGAGAGAGGAGCATTGTGGGAGTATTACCTTCAGGTAACCTTGAAAAAGAATCCCGTTACACAGCATTGGAATGCTGTCGGTTTGGCTAACGGTGTCTTCAGATTTACATCTCCACGTGGGCCTCCCTATTGTCTTTCGGTTTTTTTACCTCTCCTCTACGTTTTTTCTTTCATCCGAAAGGTCTGCGGTGAAAGTTAAGAGGTGCGGCATCTTCTTTTTTCGTTTTGCCACGGACTCTCGTTTTCAATGCATTTCTCAGCTGCTAATTGATGGTGCCTCATGACAGTGCAGTGTTCTCTATCCACCCAAACATTGTCGACAGGAACATCGTTTAGCTTCTGAATTGCCATGTGCATGCATACAAAATAAAAGCAGGTTTTCCTTATATGTATAGGTAGTGTATTCCATGTATTCCAATAGCAAGATTAATGGGTGTTGAAAGGTCAGACGAATATGTTTCTTAAGCAAGTTGGAGCTGCGTTCCATTGGTATTAATTGAAGGGCTCGGGTGTGAAACATGCTTTTTGATTTTGATTTGATTTTGAATTTAAAATTTTGGGTGCGTCAGCACTAAGGCTATTTTGTACCCGTCATACTATACGGGGTCCAGCCCCTTACCATAACTAAAATAGTATAACTGTAATGCATTGTTCTAACTAAAAGCTTATCATTTTCTGACCGGTTATAAGCTGAGGCTACAAAGAGGCACTCAGCACATATAGCGACAAAACACAGGACAACACACAAAATTATACTTACCATAGGGCCAGTCGCCAGAGCCTCGTTAGTCTGCAAAATGCAGTCCAGGGTGTACTGCGTGGAAAGTCACCCCTTACACCCCGTGAAACATGCTAAGTGAAATTTTGGTCATTTCTGAGTTCAATAAGAAAAAAGGTTATTAGAAGAGATACTGTAGATAAATCATTTATGTTTTGTGCTTACCAATTCCAGAAGGCTTTACTGAGTCCAATGCAAATTGTATGACATGGTAATTTTACTCGAAAATTGAAGGATGGTACATTTTACTTTGCAACCCAAAAATTACCAAAATGTCACTTACCATGTTTTACACCGGAGCCCTTCAATTATAATCTGGAAAATTGATATTCATTAACTATAGATTTTTGATCAATCAACTAGTTTACACGACTATAAATTAGTATATTACAGCACTGTTGGAAAACCAATTCTTATTTTTTGTATCTGCAATAGCTTGTAACATTTCCTCGAATGAACCTTCGTTCCCCTAGCGGGAACATGAGACTGAAACGGCCTACTATGATACCACTTCAGATGTAGAGGAAACGGTGGAAAAACAGATGCAATACCAAATTCACATTACAGCGTTTGTTTTTTCTCGTTCAGCACTAACTCAGCTACTACTAATATTTGTTACATATCCTTTAAACAGCCAATGGGTCATATATGACCCATAGAAAGTATAGGCGAAAACAGCCAATGGGTCAGATATGACCCATGGTGCCTATTACAACATTCACGTGCTTTTAGGACCTTCATACTTGTATGTGAGGTTGTAAACGCTGACAGATGTTCAGATAAGACTTTGAAATGTCATGTGGAAGAAACCCCCCCCCTACCCCTTTCTCTAATATGCAAATTAGCTATTTTTAGCCAAAATGCAGGATTTTACATATAGCGTCATATTTCAGCCTGTATGAGAACTAGAGATTTGAAACAAGTTTCAGTTTGTTGCAAAGGGTCTACTATTTGAAAACAATGCAAACGTTTGCGCCCTTTTTCCAAAATAACGGGAGAAGAGGGGGCGAACGCCAGATTTGTTTTTTCATTAAAATTTTGGGACTTGGCCCCTCCCAACCCCGTTTTTCTTACCTGAGCTTTCTGAATTGTACACCGTCGCGCGCTCTAATGTTTTTGCTTTCAATCAAAAGTTATCCGAAGTAGATTGTTCAAATAGTCTCAGAGATATACTAATTTATTCTCTAATATGCAAATTAGCCATTTTTGCCAAAATGCAGGATTGTACATATTGCGTCATATTTCAGCCTATATGAGGACTAGAGACTTTAAAAATGTTTTCCTTTGTTGCAAAAGGTCTATTCCTTGAACAAAATGCAAACGTTTGCGCCCTTTTTCCAAAATAACGGGAGAAGAGGGAGCGAATACCAGATTTTTCTTTTCATTGAAAATTGGTGACTTGGCTCCTCCCAACCCCGTTTTTCTCACTTGAGCTTTCTGAATTGTACACGGTCGCGTGCTCCGATGTTTTTGCTTTCAAACAAAAGTTATCCGAAGTAGATTGCTCAAATAGTCTCAGAGATATAATGTTTTTCTTAAATAAGTGTAAAAAATTAAAAATCGCGCGCAAAGGCCGCGGCGAGAGAGGGGTTACTTTCGAAAACAGGCTCGGCTGTTTAAAGGATATACTTCATACTCTAAAATAAATGCTGAACGAAATAATGTGTGATATTATACTGAATAACGTTTCTTCTATTACAGATGTCAAAACTCCACAAAATAGAAAAAAATACTCCAACTTTGGATCAGAATGTACGAACACTTTAATGTCCAAACAACAATAACTCATCATTATCATCAATAAATTGATGAAATACTACCTATAACTAC
Source organism: Lepisma saccharinum (assembly GCF_977018435.1). NCBI lineage: Eukaryota > Metazoa > Arthropoda > Insecta > Zygentoma > Lepismatidae > Lepisma > Lepisma saccharinum. Next base: position 131,281 of record NW_028143196.1, read on the forward strand.
TACTAAGGTAAACAAATTGCCAGTGTACCTTATTCGTGTATCTTGAATTGTCGTTTGAGAAGATATGTTGAAGAAATTATAAAGTGTGGCAACTATTCCTTGTCACTTCGAATGGCTATTAATGATTTAGAAGGATCACATATTTAAGTAAAAAAATATTTAATATTTACATTTTTATTGTGGGTCCAAATAAATCTATGCACGTTAATTGATTTCATTTTGATCACAACAGCAAGACCGACGTTATTTCCAGCCTTCAATAGAAGAGCGCGGGGAATATTCTCGTCTGATTGGCTGTTCACTTTATCTGCTGAGCCAGAAATTGGGATACTTGTAATATAAAGAATGGTGGATAGCAGCATGCAAGACATCTCGGCTGAATTTAGGGGGAAGGTAACGATCGCCGCCGCGGTGTCAGCGGAATGGGGGAGGAAGCCATACATTGATACGTGTATGTACCAACTAAGAAGTGGACTCGCCTGGTGCCTCCTAGGAGATGGAGGCAACACAAGATTAAGGGGCCGGACGGTCGTGCCATCTGCACGCTATGCGGCGAAGAGGAGACGAGGGCTCACATCCTACATGAGTGTGTTTGGTCAGCGCCCCTCAGAAATGCAAGGGACAGCATTGAGTAGACAATCCAGGTAGTATCTAGAGAGGAGAGGAGTGATATAATGGAAGGGAACAGCAAAGCTCTGAGCTTTTATTTACATGCAGTGTGGAGGGAGCGAAAAAATATGATACAACGGGTCAGTGAGAGTGACGTCTACGGATCAGTGGCACAAGCGTAGTGGACAATCTTAAATATTAAAGAAAAGACATATTGTTGCATATTAAAGTGTGTATGTATATTTCTGCCCTAAATGTTTCTTGTGTATGCTTATAAATGTTTTCAAATGTAGAGGCGGATTCCCAGATAGCACTTAAGCTTGTAGAAAGCTTATGATAGTTTGAGTATAGCTTGTCGAAGCAAATTTGATATGGCAAGCTTAATGCAAGTTCGATGTAAATGATACTCGGCAAATGAGTTTTTGCCGAAAGCTTACAGTAGTTATGATAAGCCTGATGCAGGCTTGCATTGGCAAGTTTGCTGCAACTTCGACTAATGGTAACTAGATAGTTGGATGCAAGCTTGCAGCAAGCTCACAGCTTCTCTCTTGGCATGGCACGTTTGCTCCAGACTTGCAACAAGTTTTCTGTGGGTTATATCGTAATGTAGAATAATACCACAGCCGAAGGGCTTGTATCATAAATGCCAATAAATATATCATATCCTATGAAAAGAACGTCCCTACAAGGCAGTCATGACACGTATATCTTCCATGAATTAATGGTCACACAGCCTAGCAGAATGTGGGCAGAGACCTTGCACCGAAAACAGCGACACCTATAAAACTGCCTATTACGTCTTGAGAGAGTGGATCAACCTGATTTTAAATTAGCCATAACCACTGGTCTCTTCTACAGAGGAATTCCAAAATAACATTTTCTTTCAATGCAGCTTTAGGGACAGTCCAACACCAAAGGCTTTGTATCGAGCAATGGTTCTCGAACTATGGTACGCGTACCCCAAAGGGTTCATGAACTACTTGAAGGGGGTACACAAACAGCTCGAAGAGTGGTTTTTTTATCCATGGTGTATCTAAGGAAAAACAAGTAACGAAATAGACTAAATTTGGAGCCGAAAGTTTCAAGTGCACAACCAGACATCAAGAAAATGTATCAGGCTGTGCAGGCACATCCTTCTCACTACAAGCTCTCAAGATTTACAATAAAAAATACAAAATTCTGCTTACCTTATATGTTCTTTTCTTTACTTTGTTTGAAATAACACTGAAAAAAATATATTTGAAAATTCAAGTTTTTTATAACATACATGTGTTCCACATTTTTATTTTTGTAACTAATCATGAAAGATTGTAAACGTAGGAACACCCAATAAAATAATAAACGTAGGATTCTACAGCCCAATACTATTTTGCTCCATTGCAGATACACGCCTCCAACATATCAAAAACCAATCAGGCAGCAAAAAAAAAAAAAAAAAAAAAAAAAAAAAAAAAAAAAAAAAAAATCCCCAAAATCCACTCTTCGGAGAAAACCTATGGTGGAACATTAGGCGTTTATTTACGACACAAGTGTACAATGAAAAAAATGTTTGAGAACCTGTGTTATAGAGACGTCCATTGAATAATTTCGTAAGTGTCGATGTAATCCAAAGCGTATTGACAATGGCTTGTATTTTTAATACTCCGTGCTATATTCTTCCTTGTTCTCTAGTATTTAGCATAATATTGCATGAGAAGGGGGTTGTGACCCTCGTAACTCTCCGTGGACGCACAGCTGCTTCAGGTACCAGAAAGAAATTCTATTTCCATTCAGACTTCAACTCACACGCGAAGAAAGTGCATTCATTCTTATGCACAGACATTTCCTTCACTTAGACATGCTCCGTGGCTGACCACTGTTAATGGATACGAAAAAGGAAACCGACAAATATTTACTTACTTTCATCCCGTGGGACTCCTTTTCTGGGATTACATCACGGCTCATGTGTCGGTCTTTTGTTTGTCGAAACTCCAAAATGCCCCGCACACAAAATTGTTTGTTCTTTTACTCAGTGAGATATGTTGCCTCCAATCCTTTCCCGTTGGAAACAACAAAAAAATCCTTGTTTTTTCTTTCAACAAGTTCTTTGTCCTTTATTCATGGTCGGGCAATAGACACGTGTAAGACAATACTTAAATCTTTCTTATTAATTGTTTAAATGAGCAGTGAAAACAGATTATGTACTTTCTACCAGCAGCACACTTAGTTATACAGCTCACAGGTAGATGTATTCTGTACAATCGTCACTGAATAATACATGTTTGCTTAAACATTTTAGGTAACATACTTCAATCTCTTTCTTCCTTTTGTTATCATAAAATGTAATATTTTCAACATTCATATACACTCACCGGCAATAATAATGAGAAACCAACAGCCTGAAATTCCAGCTTCCCTGCTAGACGTTATACGTGTTGCATAACTCTACGGCGGTGATAAAAATTTCCATTAAAAATGTGCTATTAAAATCCAGGTTTTACAGTAAAGTTAGGCAACACACATGACACCTTGAAACGAAGCGAGTATTTTTAGGATCAAGGTTTCCCATTTTTATTGCCGGTGAGTGTACACTAATATACATAGGTATATACATATTTTTGAATTAATGAATGGTAAATTGTGTGTGTTTGATGACTTATATTCGCCAATTACCTTCATCGCCACGATTAATCTACAAACGATAGGAATAACAAAATGCCAAAAAATGCAATAAACAATACAAAAATATTAATGAACGGCATGCTGAAGATAGAATTATTATTTATATTTAAAACAATATAATTACGCTAATGCATCACCACACCAACAAAATAAATCGATAATGTTATTAATAAAATTATTTACAAACTCACCCATCTTCTAAGTTACACACAGTGTTCGAAGTGAGGGTGTTTCAGGGGAATGGTATCGCAAACCCTCCCCCCAGCTATTTATTTGGCACCATATTAAACGTTAGAAGCATCCCCCTTCAACTAACTCGAACGCTCGACCAAACATTCTCCCTGTTAACATTTTTCACTACAGACGCTGATTGAAAATATATGTACATGCATTAGCTTAGAAATGTCACTTTTAGCTGCGTCATAATTGAAATCTAATGTTCAAAAAATGTATTTCGTTATGGATCTGCAATTATTCTTAACATACTGGTTACAAGTATATAAAAGGTAAAAAAAAAAGGTAAAGTGTTCCCCTGTGCATAGCACCACGCCATGAAGGCGTATAGGGGGTGTGGGGGTAACGCCCCACACTTTCTTGATCCGGTCGTGAGTGGGGGTGATGTGATCAGCATCACGCCCCTGACCGCCTTTACCCCCCAGGGTTTCCCCCAGGTACCCATGTTATTCGACGCTGGGTGGGCGCCGGGGCCGCTTCCACCGTTAGAAAAGTTCCCGGATTTGAACCGGCCGGGGATCGAACCCGGGACCTTGAATTGATTTATTTGATTTGTTTTACTTCTCTTTTCTGCCACTTTTGGCTAATCTCGGAGATGAGGATGAGTGATCATATGATGAAATTGATGAAGGGATACTCACAACCATGCCCACGCCGCGATTCGAACCCGGGACCTTTGGTGTTGTAGCGCGACATCAAAACCACTCTACCATGGAGGTATAAGAACATGTAAGAATTTAATTAACATCTGGGTATCTATCCATATCACCAACTTGTCTATCAAAAGTTAATTTTAATTTTCCCATTCTGTGTCATTGAACATTTAGTTTGCTTGTGCGAACAGGGACCTTGTGCTATACTGGTCGCCTTGTAATCGTTTTGGGATCGATACCCGGTGGAGGCACATACTAGTTCGGATCCCACTTTAACCTGTAGCTTCAGTCCCAATAAGTTTATCTGTGCATAAAGTGAACTTAATCTCAAACTTGTGTGAAGAATTTGTTTTCAAGTGTTCACAAAGTAGGGTGTGATCCTTCAAGATAGGCGTGGTAACGTTACCTCCACATCAACATCAATGATTTAATTGTATGCTCGCGTGCACTTGTGTGCTCAGTTACAGAGAAATTAGCTCTTAACGAACTCAGTGTTCAATTTCAGGGCGGAGGTGCCGAGTGAGATGTTCATTAGCATCCTTCTATCGGCAATCGGACCCAGCTGCAGCGCCTAGGGTCGCGAGCGAACACAATAGCAACATCACGCCGAGAGCACAAGGTTTGCAATTATCCACAAGGCACGAAGGCGTTAAGTTCGGTTTGAAGTCGTTATCCAACAACAGGCTACCTAAGCCGAAGCAAAATGTCATCGCAACGTTTCCTGGTCTTTGTAGCCAGCACTCGTCACCTATTTTCTTCCTTGTCTGGCTCACGACTGCCATATTGCCATAATGAATTCGATTGATGTCTTCATCTCGATGCGACTTCACGACATTTCGAAGCTACCTTGACAGTCCACCCAGTTTCTTAACTCACGATTCACTTTGTTGATCCTTTGCCGTGCGTGTGTTTCGGGTCTTTGTCTGCGCCTGGCTTTTGGATAGCGAACCGGTAATTTCTGAATCACGTGGGGTTAACGTGTTGGTTGGCATTTTGACTTCCATGTTGTTTAACGCCAGGTTACATAATGACCACCTACAAATGATTTCTCATAATTCTTCCCATTCGTGTGTGCGTGCATGCTCGCTTCCATTCATTGAGGTGGCTTCAATCGAGAACATTCATCTTTGTCCGTCTAATTGAAAAGGGTTACCTCATGTTCTCACAGTGGATGAAGACCTTGTGTGTGCTCTTCCCACACGCACACACAAAGAGAGATTCAGACAAAAAGCGTTGAGAAGATAAGAAAATTGAGAGGGAAAATAAGAGGGGGAAATGGTTAAAGAGATAAGAGAGGGAAGGAGAGAAAATAATTGAGAAATTGGAAGAAGAGATGGGAAACTTAAAGAGATAAAAGAGAGGGAAATGAAAGGAGATAAGATAGAGAGAGAGAGAGAAGGCTATTGAGAAATAGTAAAGAGATAACAGAGGGAAAACTTATGAGATTGAGAGAGAGAGAGAGAGAGAGAGTGATAAAGGAAGATGTAGGAGAGAGACAGAGAGATTGAAAGGATAACAAAAGGTGGAGAGAAATATTGACAGAAAAAGAGTTAAGATTGAGTAAAGATAAGTAAGAGCTCATAACATATCGATGAGTGTAAGGGGAAGGGAGATTATAAAGGTAACTGATTAAGACAAATTGCCAAAAAATAGAATAGAGAAAAGAAAAAGAGGAAGGGAGAGAGAAAGAAAGACAGATACATATGTACACAGAGAGAGTAAGAAAACACTACAAACCTATTTTAATTTACTGTATTAGTACTCGATTATACAAGTAATACGTATAAGCTTTATTATAAAACATTAAGTGATTTATAAAAGTGCAGTGTTATTTAACATCAAATTTTTAATATTTCGATTAATCGTGACGATGAGAATGCATAATGATATAGATGATGGAACAAAACGAATATCCATGTCTATTCATTTCCATCTAATATAAGCTCTAGTTTGATAAAAGTGCAGCACGCGGTCAAATTACAAAGCAAGAAGTATACATTGTAATATATGGTGAGTTTTAAATATTAAAAACAGAAGTAGTACTTTCGGTTTTCATTGAACCTTTTCCAATTTGTAATTTTTGTTCAAATCGTAAAGTCACATATGCTTTAATAGTGAAGTATTTAGGCATAAATAACAAGAAAGCAGTTGTGTTATCCATGAAGGCGAGTTGCTGGCCTACTAAATCTATTAACGTCAGAGCTAATAATTCTAGATTACTTAGTTCGATTAGAATGTTTAATGAAATAGGTTTGTATACTAAGAGATGAAAGCTTTGAGGTACCGTAAGCAGTGGCGGCGATTTGGGTGGGCCAGGGGGGCAGATGCCCCCTCCCACTTTTGCCCCTTCACTATGTTAAACCTTATCTACAAAGGGAAATATACTGTCCTTGCCCCCTCAGTTTTCGCACCTTGCACTCCGGGCTCTGGGGACCAATAGCCTCCACTGACCGGAAGTGCTTGTTAGATCATAGGTTCAAATCTTGTGGTTAGTCATCGTGACTGGGAATTTCCACTTGGTTTCTTCAGTTGCTCAGATGAAATCTAGGATAGCTATCTTTAAGGGAGACCAAGGACGCTTTCTTCCACTTCTACTTCCATTTCCTCCGTCGACTCCTAACTTCCGGTTGACGTAAATTAAATGAAGAAACGAAACGAACTATCCAACACCACCGTAATTCGGTCGATGCAGACATTACGAAAATCAATGAATCCTTGTCTCATAACGGGAACAGACATCATTGTTGATAATTACATGAATAAATTTGAAGCACAAGAACAGTGCCACTTTTGGCACGGTTTGAAATCAGCCATCTTGAAACCCGTTATTAAGCTCAAATCAGGCCCATTGTTTGTAGGCAATGAAAAACTGATTGAGTTCACCCCGGCCATCGTAGCCATAGCTCGACTGGTGATTTAAATTTGTTAACAATGTAGTTTCTTAATCTGCTAAAACGATGTCTACACAAGGATTTGATATTATCAACAGAAGGCACATAGAAGGGTGTGGAAGTGGGGTCCCAATTATTCACTATCTCCGTCGTTTATGGAGATCATGTGACAACGCTTCGGCCGCCTTTACGTCGCAGGTTTGCCCCCACGTATCCATTTATTAGAAGCTGGGTGGACCCTAGAGCCTCTCAATGCAGAGATATTCCTGAGAAACTTCCCTACCTTAAATTTCCCACTGCGGGAATAGAACTCGGATCTCCCGCATGAATACATATGTGCCCCCGACAATCACACTGCCGCGGCCACACAAATACACATATTTTTTTATCAATACTCTGTCCCGTGTATCTGTGGAGCAAGGCCACGGATAGCGCCGGACTTAAGGGGGAAATTGAGTGGCAGAGTGAAGCAGTACAAGATGCTGCCAAGGCTGGTAACTGCAGGCGCTTCTCCATCGACGCAATCCTGTTCTGTCTCATGTGTTCATTGGTGGAGCCATCTCGCGTCACTACTTGCGCAGAGACTTGTTTTCGTTCTTGATAGCTGGGACAGAGTGTAGTTCTAATTGTGGGTTCTAGGCGCTAGATGCAGTAACGACGAGGCGAATAAAGTTGAACCCAACAAAACCAGAAATTACAAGATTCTTTTTTTTTTTTCGAACGAAAATGCTCACTTTGTGGCCTAGTGGTTAGCACAGAACACTACGACTCCAGGGCTCGCGGGTTTCATTACCGACCTGGGCAAGGGCGTTCTTTGTTTGTGTTCTTTGTTAGTGACGCGAGACGGTTCCAACAATGAACACGTGACATGGAACGGTATTGCTGGAGGGGAGAAAGCGAATGTAGTTAAAGTCGACGCGCTGGATACGTTAACGACCGGCTGGCTTTGAAGTCCAGGGAGCACGCCCACCAGCTGCAACAATCGCATTCAGCACACAGTGTTGCCACACTCTCCATATCTACTCTACGCCACCTTGTCCCTCCACGCACAAGCACCTTCCCGCGGTCTCCGCATTGAAGTTTCAAAGTACGGCAACAGCGTATTCCCAGTCACGTGACTGAGACTCCACGTGGAGTAGACGAGCAGAATGACAGCTGCGCCCATTGACTGAAGGTTGAGTGTGATTGGACGAAAACAGCTCGCCCGCTATTTATCCCCACCCACGTTCGTGGCGGCGGCATTCTTCAGTTCTTCGGCGTTAACGAAATAACCGCGTGGACTGTACCAGCCTTCGCAGCAGCATATGCTTTCTGCCCACTCGATTCCTCCCCTCTCCCTCTCTGCCGCTATGCAAGGCCTTGCTCCAGAGATAACCGATACAGGGTATAGAAAATATCTCTCCTTTGCAAAGGTACCAGCCAAAACCAGGCTTTACATAAAGATACGTGTTAAACCTAGTGGATGGAAATAAATCATATGCAAGTGTACAAGGACCTTATTTAGAAGCGGTTCTGGGGAATGGAGTAGTGTCTCGTGTGTTCGTGCACCGACGTCGAAATATCCAAAAACTTTTGTGTGCTACTTTTTCCATTAAACGCGACCCCCTGACACCAAGAGTGCGGCATCAAGGACGAAACAAAGAATCAGGTTAATCGCACCCATATATGCGAAAGCTTGAAATGGCATAAAATATTAATTCTCCCGTGCTTTACTGGAAAGAAATTCCGATTAAGCAATAGAAATGACCGGCGAAATCCCAAGATTTATATTTTCTGTCCATATGCATGTCTTTGCAAAGCCTGTGTCTTTGCCGACTCTTTCTTCACACACACACACACGCGATGTGGTCAGAAGATATAGAGAGAGATGGGGAGTACCGTACGTGATTCTGGCTACAGAAGCTGTACGTCGAGAGTTGTAAAGGGAAAATTATTGCTGCTGTTCTGTGTAGTAGATGTTATATTGCCTAAAATTATAGGTTAGTGAAGCGAGCAATGCGTTTTCCTAATTAGGTGTGTGTGCGTGTCTTGACCTACCAGTAACCGTTTTCGTCAGATATACTCGTTGCAATTTTAAGGCATATAAATTCAATGTTCATGCACTTTATTTAGCTTACCGTAAGTGTATGCTAATGCTAAAATGTTTTTGTTTTTTTAAAGCAGCTTAAGAGATAGGTTTGGAAGTTTCCACAGAGAAAACTAAATATATGTTTACGGGCCGAAACCAAGTAAGTGTTAGGTAATTATCAAAATCTAATTATTGATAACAACTCGCTTGAACCAGTTTCCAAATTCAAGTATTTAGGAGTAATACTAACAAATGAAAATGATATTAAAGAGGAAATAAGAACCAGACTTAATTTTCCCTTCACAAACTTTTATCTTCTCGTTTAATATCTAAGAAACTAAAAGTTAAAATATACAAAACAGTAATTTTGCCTATAGTATTGTATGGATGTTAAACTTGGTCCCTTACATTAAAAGAGGAACATAAATTAAGAGTATTTGAAAATAAAATCCTTAGAAAAATATTTGGAGTTAAAAGGGATGAGGAGACAGGTGAGTGGAGAAGGTTACATAATTCAGGACTGCACAATTTGTATCCCTGTCCACATATTATTGGAATAAATTTAATCAAGAAGTCTTAGTTGGGCTGGTCATGTGGCACGAATGCGATGGGCAGGAAGAGTTTACAGGATTTTTTTGGGAAACCTGATGGTAAGAGATCTGTAGGAAGGCCAAGACGAAGATGGAGGGATAACGTTGAGATGGACCTAAAGGAAATCGGTAAGGATGGAAAAGGTTGGATTGATTTTACCTAGATTAGGGACAGTTGGAAGAATTGTGTTGCTGCAGCCATAAACCTTCGGCTTTAAGAAGGCTAGAGACTTAGTTAGTTAGTAAATGTATTTCTTTCCTTTATTGTTTTGGCCTATTGTCGTTTTGTCCCAGTAGGTGTTTTATCAGCAAGCATGGAAATTGGTGGTCCAAGATGCTGGATAGTCATATTTTGGTAAAAGTACTTGTGGGACGGGTGAAGAAGTTGAATCTAGTTAATCTTAAATATTGACTCCTATAAAAAAAAATCCGTATACTCTATATATTAAACCGGGGCTCCATCTCTGAGAACATCACTTAGAAACAGATTGGTTGATCGGTTTTAAAACCGTATTTTTTCATAAGTGCCTGAATAAAATGCTTTCACCAGAAACTCAACTATACATTTCTTATAGCAAGAGTAACATAGGCCTAAATGACAACATTATACTGTTCTGCCTGTATCAGGAATCGAGCCTGTTGTCCATTGATTACAAGACGGCAACGTTAGCTGCACACCATTGGCAGAAAGTAAAATAGTAATAAACCGTGGAGCGACAGCCGTGAGGGCCCGTCTACATATGGACTGCCAGCCTCACTCCCACCAGTGTGACCAGCACGACGAACCCCCAGCCGTTGTTGTAGATTTCCATGACAGGGTTTCGATACTCATTCGTAGCTCCCCAATTTCCTCACAATGGTGGGTGGTCAAGGGTGCCATACCCAGGCCGAAATCTCAGGAGAAAAGTTGTTATGCTTCCCCCAAGAGATTCGTACCAGCGTTCAACAGGCCACTGTGCGGGACTCGGCAGAAAGTAATTCAGTGTAAACCTTCGAAATACAAAATCGACTGAGTGTTTCATAAATGTAATTTACTGTTATTGTAATTTACTTACACATGTTGTTCTGACACAATATGTATGAAAGAGCAGTAATGATAATATTTTACGTACTAGACAAATTATAATTAGCTATCCAATTTGTAAATAATACAAATAATTTAATTAACAATTTATTAAGCACTACCATTGATGCATTGAAAACTATAATTTATTTCAAACTATGACACAGGAAAATTTTATAATAACTAATTTATGATTTTTCTCAATCTGAAAATAATATTTATCAAAAGAAACTTGCCATAAAGATTCAAAATTGAGAAAAGGAAAGAATCCGTACATAGATCTGCAAAAAAATATACAATCCTTAAGTTTTCACAAAATGTTAATTTTTAATGGAGCACTCTTAAATGCAATTGTAGAATATGCCGTAGTGATTGGCGCATGTCTCAGTAATAATGATGATAATATCTCATACACGATAAATTACAGATAAACGATCATGCTTGAAGTGATCATATTACATGATATCTTTCAACTTTTTATGTGGTGCTTGAATACTGCTACTCAGTTCCCAGGCGATTGTCCGACTCGACTGGGCAATGACTCTTTTTTTCTATACTCTACCCCGCGAATCTCTTGAGCGAGCGAACAGATGAATGAATTGGTTGATTGTACCTCGCGTTTCTGCCACCTTTGGCTAATTGCGAAGATGATGATGAATGCTGATAAGGTTAAATGGATGAAGGAACAGACACAAGTCCCAGAGAGGATTATGATGGCCTGGGTCCAGGCGTCAGAGCTTCGCTAGTATGCAGAGCCTAAAACCTAGCATGCTTAATCTAACAACTATAACATTTATCGTGACGTCAGCAGACGAAGGTGCTCAATAAGGTGTGTGATGAATGAGATCCGCAAAAATCAGACCAAGGTGTGCTAAGTGGAAGTGTCTTCCTAAAGGGATACACACTTTAGGAACGAAAACGTGTTTTTGTGCAATTAGTGACTCTAGAGAACTTGACCAATGACCTCTTGAGAGGGGAAGTGGAGAAATGAAACTGCAGCTACCAGCTGTTATAAGCAGTGTGTCGCGCTTCGTTCGCCACAGTCGTTTTCACATCTTCTCTATGCGCGGCTTTGTTCCACATATTTTCGGGATATAGATTTAAAGATCCATAATCATATTGCGCGTATATTCCTGGAATTATTACAAAACAGGTAAACAGAAGGCAGGTCACTAAAATTATGTAAATTTAGAAATGAAGGAAAAATAAATTTGTCACTCTTCCAGCAACTTTGCTTTTAAATTTATATTTTAACAAATGTCATGCTGAGGATAGGCTGTAATTATGTGAAGTAAATATAATTCTTATATAACTTAATATTTAATATCAATTTATAATCTCTAATCCAGTATATTAAAGTAAAATAAACAAACCAATACAATTGAGGGAATCATAAAAAAAATTCATAGAATCACTGAAAGGAATATAGATGACGCCCCTTTTGTACATGATATTCAATGTCTTACTGCAGCAAATAATACCTTACAAAAGTTATAGTCACTTCACAAAATCATGAACTTAATGCGATCGTATCTAGCTATAAGTGATTCTAAAACACACACTTATGTACCTTTAGCTTGATAAAAAAAAATTACATTGTTCACAAGTAGTCAAAACGTTTTCAGTGCTGATATTTAAAAGTTCTAGGGATTGCGAAAAAGGCACCATTTATTAATGTAATCTCAAGAATGTTACGTAATGTGAAGTTGATGCAAAACTAATGGCCGAATTCTTTCTTTTTCTGTTTTGCAAATTTATTTAATACATCTTATTGATTGTTTTCTTTGTTGCATGTAATTTTACAGATTATTTATTTGCTTGATATATCTGCCTTATTGTAAATTTTGCAACGCTTGATTTATCTTGATTATAGGCTAATTACAACGACACTGTCAAAGCAAGAAAAGCCTATCATTTTGCTTCATGAGTTCAAACTTGATAAAACCTGATAAAAGTCATATCTCACAAAACATTTAGGTATTTTAAAGAATTTCTAGCCGAATCTCCAGAGCGATGTATTTCTTCTACAGGGTGTCCCAAAATGAATGTTACCATTTCAAATATAAATAACATCTTTATTAATCAATCTGTTGACAATAAATTTGAATCACAAGTAGTATATACAAACAGGAGATTCATTATTTAGGTGCGGAATATGATATCACGTAGGTGCGTAGGTGGGCTTCATTATTCGCCAGACAGACACGTGCCCTTTCCATGGCTTGTTCAATGACTTTCCTTTATGTGTCTGGACCAATAGCTTGAAACTCCTCCTGGATGTTGTTTTTGAGATGGGGGAGTATCCTGGGCTTACTTCTAGACACCTGGCCTTTAAGGTAACCCCATAGGTAACACACATTCTCTCTGTGTTCGGACAATAGAATTTTGGTTCTTGAAATAAAATTTAAGTAATTTGATTCTTTCTTCCTTCTTTAATTGGCCATTATCATCTCCAAGGTTTACTCTCTTCGAATCTGAAACGAAAAATATATATTTGTGTTAATATTTCAGGTAACAACACTTTTAAATGGTAACATTCATTTTGGGACATCCAGTATTTAATTGCAATATCGAATATATTAAATACCATCTCTTCGCTTGGGGAAGGTCAGCTTATTTTAAATTTGCGTAGAAAGTAGGATATTAACATTTCCGTAGAAAATAGGATATTAAAATTGTTCCTTAAATAAATATGATAATTAAACTACTATAAATATTAAACTCATTATATATGTATGTGAGATATTCTTGCTCGTAAGATCCGAAAACTTAGTGATTGCTAACCATGGCAACAACATGAACTTCCTAAATGCTGCAGCATGTCCAGGAATATTGAAAAAAATATTTGTTTAAAGCTTCTTCTTTTTAACAGTTAGTCTTGTATTATACAACATATTCACGTATTATAAGTTTAAAGGTTATTTGCATAAAATAGAGATGTGTAGGCTCAATCAACATCTCCGGGAAACACCACTGCTTACTCTATACAAATAATACCAAATGTTAGAACTTGATATCGAATCTTCATTCAAATAGCCAACTGCATTCTTCCATTGCAGTCTTTTAAATCACTTGTATGGGGTCCTCCAATATTGCGAGAAGTCCCAAAATATGATTTCCCTATATTTACTTTCTCAACCCTTTTTCACGTTGACCTTTTGGTCAACTTTGTGATTCGGATCCCACTTTAAACTGTATGTCTAGTACCATATTAGCCTCTCTGTGCATTAAATGGACTTTAAAAACGCTTCATATTGACCTTATTTGTTGTGTGCATTTTTTATTGCATTCTATTCTTTACATATTATGTTGCATTTAGATTTGGAGCAGTTTCATCTAAGTATTTTGAAATATTGAAGATGGATTTTTAAGCCTCCTACACAGAAAATTTCATTGGTGGATTATTGATTGATTTGGTTTAGTGTATATAGCTTCCACTTTTGAAGATGAGCATGGGCGATGATATGATAAAATTGATGAAGGGACACTCAAAGAACGCCCATGCGCGGTAGAATAGAAGATACTAGTCTTTATTTAAACAGACGTGTTTCGGATTCGGATTCATGGGAATTTCTTACAACCAACCTTTGTCAGAGATACAATAAATCATTAAAAGCAAAGAAAGAAAAACACATGATAATACATTAAAGATTATTTATTGTAATATAAAAATTATACAGTGCGTTCTTTTTGATTCTAGGCCGAGATAGCTCGTGACATGGAGCAGATGCCGGCATTTTCGTCCCGTAACGTCTTGCTTATCTTTAGCATGTAGACAATTATATTGCATAACGAATACTAGCCTGTGTTATGATAAAATAATACATTCAATTGATTAGTTTGTATACTGTGGAGTAAAGATAAGTAATAAGTCAGCAGTAGTGTGTGTGTGTGTGTGTGTGTGTGTGTAGAGGGGGTGATATGTATGCGATACATGATGTATAAGTGCAGGTGCAATTAATTACGACATGTTGGGGCAATAGTAAGTTCTCTGCGCGCTTTGCTAACCACTCGGCTACGGACATTGGCGAATCGTGAGTTAGAAATATCCTGTTCTTTGATAGGATTTGAACTTTCATTTCAATAATAATGAAATTAATATCAAGATCACATTATACAAATATTTGTGAGGGTATTACAAAACGGACACAAGATGGCAGAACTTAAAAGAATTTAAATTTTAAAATGAAAGTCTCTTTAAAAAAAATACTACCTCTCTAGCAAATTTATATTTAAACATATTTAGGTTTCATTTTAAAAATATTTTATTTCATGTAACTAAATAAGTTCTGTTAATGTAAAATTTCTTAGGCATTTACCCTACGCTTAAAATAAAATATATACTCGTGCATATGAGCATCAACTTGACAGACCCTTAATTGTAATCAAATCTTACCTCATTATATTTCTAACAGTGACTCTTTTTAAATACATATGAAGGTAATACTGTATACTGCATGGTTCCATGAAATCCGCAGCCAACGATCAAGACCAGCCCTGAAGCCTACGTCATCCAGCGACACTGACGTCATGAAGTAAGTCCCAAACAAGTCGCCAGGATCTCTGCTGCAAGAGCTATTATGTGCTGTATTTTTTTTTTCGATAGTGGACTAACCGGGGCTTCGAGATACTACGGCCTCAAAAAATGTTTGTATTCAACCAGCTCGAAGTTCGGCATTCAAGAATTTGGAAACTAGTTTATTGGTAAGGATGTTTAACTTATAACTACTAACATTCTTACCTTTAACACGAAATAATGTTGAATGCAATTTGTAGGTCCGTATTATTGTGCATACATACATTGTCAGAAATTAGGAGTTCGAATTAATACTTCAGAAATACATGGTGCATAATTTTACAGTATCCCTTTATAGAACATTGCTGTAAAAAAATAGCTTGATCTTTAATTATTACACTTGTCTTATTTATTATTTTAAGACATTTTTTCCTGGTTATTGGCAACCAAGGTGTATCTGGAAATGTATATGGAAAATCTGCATGCAAGGTGCTAGAATGAACTTTTACTATTTTATGAATAACGATTTATACCCTTGCACAGTAAGTTATTGCAATTTCATGTAATCTATTTGTGTTATTTATATTTATGCTCCGTGTGGCAGCATTGGAGAGACAGTTATTATCACAGTCTGTCAAAATGTCACTTGTACAAGAGTAAAGCATAATTATGAACTTAGGTGTTAGTGAATTTATTTTATTATCCATGGACAAAGTTATTAAACAGAAAAAATAATTACTTCTCTCGAATTTGTAATTTTACCTAAGGTTATGTACAGTTTGAAGTAGATTGCTGTTGTCATGTGGTTAATGACACGAAATTTCTACAACCCACGCCCTATCCTGAGAAACAATCTTGTATCATATATTGCCTCTTGATTTTTACCATTACCTGGCTTGTCTACCGAAAAGATATATAAATTATATGGATTGTGTAACAAAACATTGCTGTAACTAATAGTACCGAAGGCCTAAATGGTACTTGTTTCTCGCGCCGGTTTTGCTTATTTAAAGTAAGCTGCATCTTTGCGATTAACCAAAAGCGGCTGAATTGCGAAGTGAAATAAACCAAATCAATCAATTAACCAATCTTTAATATTCTAATGACTTACATTTTCTACTTGATCGTGAATGTCTTCCTCTAAGCTTCCATTTGTAAGTTTGTTCATTTGGATTTGGTGTGTAACATCCATGTGTTTCGAGTAGGTTAGGCTAGTTTTACATTTTCGCCTTACGCCTGCTCGTCGATGTATTGAAAATTTCAATGAGTAAAACTACTTAAAACAAATGTAATTTATGACTACGGTAACTTGTGCACTTAACTTGAAGCAGATTTCTCAAAAACTAGTCACAAAAAAATGCACATAATGTATATAAATAATAGAAATAACCCGTGGCTCGACAGCCCTTGAAGGGCCTAGGCCTATCTCCCGACTGCCAGTCTCCCTCCCACAACCCCACCTAGAAGTGTGGAGATCTTCAAACCGGTAATTGCATGACGTCGGGTCAGCACGTCGAACCCTCAGTCGTTATAGGAGAATTCAGAGACCGGGTTACACTAATGAATCGTAGCTCTCCAGTTTCCTCACATTGGTGGGTTGCCACCGATCCTATACACAGACCTAGAACCCAGAGACTGAACCCATGACGTCCCGCAGTCGGAGACCAAAGCACAGCGCCTTAGACCGCACGGCCATGGAGGAGGACAGCACCTAGTATAATCACATAAAATTATTGGTATCGAATATTTTTCTTAGTGTCATGTATTATTTTTTTAATACAAACCATGATCTACAGGGTGTTTCAGTGAAAACGCCGTGATTTTGAAGTACAAAAACATTTTTTAATGATACCCATCGTAAGATAAATTTACATGATCTGATCAATCAAAGACTAAAGTTTAATGTAAGACATGTTCAAAGTGTCCACCTTGACGATTTTACACTTCCCTGACCCTGATGCACATGTTATCAAAAATCTTACCAAGGGTTACGTGACTAACTACTGCAGTTCGCTGATCAATAATGCCCTCAATTCATTTAGATCGGGGTTTAAGCTTGAATACCTCCTGCTTGAGGTAACCCCATAAACAATCGTCGCAAATATTTTTTTGTCGGGCTATTCACAACAGATTCTCGCACTACGGCAATATGCTGTTCTGTACGCACAGTTGGTCTGGATCCCCCGCTTTGCTTCCCTCTAACATTACCAGTTTTATTGAACTGATCAACATAACGCCATATGGACTTGGTGGATGGTGCCCATGCACACTGATTCTCCAGTCGGAATCGTCGTTGAACACTAATTGGGAGCGTGATTCAACGAACCAAGTCACCAATGAGATCTTCTGATGCAACGACAGTCTACGGTCCGCCATTATTATACTGGACTATACAACCTGAAACAAACGAAACAAAACAGTGTAAAACATTGGAAACAAAATTTATACGTTGTTTCTTGTGTATCCATTTATGTTTTTTACTATACTATTCCTAAAATAAATTTTGAATGCTTTCCAACTCGGCTGAGAAAATATATCTTTAACTATCTGCACCACAATCTAGAACCAAATTTGAAATAACGTGAAAGAAAGCTACTGCCGTAGCCATCCATTCAATCTGTTGGCCTTTTAAATTCCAACTCCCTACAAGTCCATAAAGTTTGGTATGTTTGTCTCTAATGCTATAGGCATACGTAAAAAGTATCCAGAAACAGATAACTTGCATTATTATTACTGATGAAATGAATTAATGCAGGGTATTAATTAATCCCACTTAACAAGGTTCGGACGTTCAGACTCACTTGATGACGTCACGATCGTGTTTCAGGGCTAGTCTTTATCGTTGGCTACGGAAATCAAACCCAAAGTTCATAATTTGTAATATTATCCAAACATTCAAACCCAAGCTCTGCGGGTAAGATTTACACTACCCTTTTCGAATATATGCTGGAGTATCTGGATAAAAAAAACACAGAATGGAGACTGAAGTACAAAAACTGTATTGACTTTCTAAAAGGTTTATATTTATAATTCGAAGTGCTGTCCACGTTTCAATATTCATAGATAAGCTGACATGTTATAATTCTCTGTAGCATTCTGGCACGAAGCCACCAATTCTATAGGTTCTAAGTTCGGAATTAGAAACTCTACAAAACATGGTTAAAGTGTGGACGGACATTTCATAGTGTTTATCATTTCGTCTATTTCAACAACTCGCCATTCATCCTCACAGTCGCGATTAACCAAGAGAGGTAGAAAAGCGTCTTAAAGTAACAAAAATACAATTCACTTCAATATCAATACGCCTACCTTGTGGCGAACACAAGGTGCATAAAGATTAGAAAGTTTTTTGTATCCCTGAGCAAGTTGTTTTGGAAAATTTTAAAAAGCAACAGAAAATTAGCAAGTTGTTTCGTAATGTATTCACTTACCCCAGTGCAACTCTCAGGAGTTCGGAAGGAAAATAAACTCCAATGTTTACTTTTGATTTGTTATTCAGTGTCTCCTGTCACTTTTGGCTAATCGCGACGATAAAGATGGGTGGTGATGTTATGAAATTGATGAAGGGACACTCACAAAGAACAGGCATTCCCAGGCTGGGATTCGAACCCGGGACTCCTGGCGTCGTACTGTGCTGGGCTAACCACAAGAGTTTATATTTTCTTGCAAACTTTGTAAGAAAAGATAAACTCTGAAATCTCTGAAATTAGTAACTCGATATAACAAGGCAATGAATAGAAGATACCAAATATTGTTTGTTTATGAACATTATCAATAACATTCTCTACAGTGTCTGAAACTCACGGAATATAACATATAATATAAACGTTGAAGTGTGAAATATGACCTTGTCGTTATTTAAGCTAGTAACACACATACTCTATCCCTGGAATCTCTGAGTAAGTCCGCGCTTAATGGTAGAGAAGGGGAAAAAGCAGTGGGCGGAGCGAAGCAGTGCACGATACTGAAAATGTTGGTAACGGCAGTCGCTTTTCCCCTTCCATGCAATCCCGTTCACTTGCACGTCTTCATCGGTGGAGCCTTCTCGAGTCACTACTTAAGCAGAGACTTGCTCGCTCCAGAGATACTCGGGACAGAATATAGATCAATCTCTTACACAGGCGCAACCACGATTTTTCGTCACGGGGGGGGGGGGCAAGTACCAGATTAAACGTACCAATAATAATAATAATAATAATGTTGTTATTATAACATTATTATTATTGTTATTCTTGATTTTCTTTATTTTACTTCGTTTCTTCTGCCAATTTTGGCTAATTTGCGAAGATGGGGATGATGAAATTGATGAATGGACACTCATAAACATCCATCCCCAAGCCGGGATTCGAACCCGGGACCAACGCCATTGTTATTATTATTATTATTAGTAGTAGTAGTAGTAGTAGTAGCAGCAGCAGTATTAGTGGTAGTGGTAGTATAAAATATGTTATTACCCTTGTAAATTATGCAAAAAGAGGGTGGAAGTTGGTGCTAAAGAATTTTTGTTCGAACAAAAGATTTGTTTTTTTTTCCAACACGTTCAATTTCCCATTAATAATGGAAAACAACCACACAAACTATTTTTGAAAGAAAGTAAATGCTTGATAAATGCATTCCAAATATAAATATATATATATTACATTAACATGTATAACTTTCATGCACGATATATGTTTCACATTATGCAACATGGAGCGACGTAGACACAAAATTGTGTACGTATTCAAAGTTCCTTCAATGCATATTACAGTATATACAACATATATAATTTAAATACATTACACAACCAATTCACCCATCTCACAATAAACCAACAGCAAAAATTACATAAATTGTACCTCAAATGTTCACGTCCCCTTTCCTCAAAACAATTGTTCATGCATTTAAAACAAAATCAATGTAAGCAAGTCTTATTTCTCTGTGTGGCAATTTACAATGCATTAAAGAGAAGAGTGATAAATTGCGAGCGAAGCAAGCAAGAGAATTTTTGGATCCAATGTTTTTTGCAGGCTGAAATCAATATTGATTTAATAGGGCGCAAATAATTTCACGGGACGCCAATGCATTCTCTCTTTTACAACTTTTGTGCCTCCCCGATGGTGTAGTGGTAACATCGTCGCCTTGTGGTCAAGGGCTCCGGGTTCGATACCCGGTGGAGGCACAGTGGTTCGGATCCAACTTTAAACTTTGGGTCCAGTCCCGATTAGCGTTTCTGTGCGTAAAGTGGACTTAAATCCACAAATCAATCAATCAATTTTAAAACTCATTTTCGTTTAGATCGTTCACCTCTCACGGCCGACTACCGCCGCCCCTATCTACGGTTCTGAACTTGATAAGAGCAAGAAAATATAACGAAAAGTAGCTATTTTTATTTGCATTAAATTTGAAGTTGTAGGCGGTAATTGACCCATACAAGTACATTTGGCCGTCAATGTCTCCCCCCCCCCTTTGCCCCCTTTGGAACTCAGTTCCGTCCAAGGTTGGGAGGTCTTGGACCCCCTGGGGTTGCGCCACTGATCTCTTATCTTGAACAAAAGTTTGCATGCTTCTGATTAAAGTTGAAGATCTTTGGAGACACTACGGAAATGCCTGAAATGCAAAACGACATTGCTAGGAAACGCCAACACAAGGGCACAGACGACCTCTGTGGCAGAGTGGTTAACACATCGTATCGTACCCAAGGTATTGGGCAAGAAGTATAAAGTCTTAGCATAGCAGGTATCAGAGAAAGGAATGCTGAATAAGTAATCAGGCAAAGGTCGGGTGATTGACTTGGAAGGCGTATGTGGCATGAGTGTTGGAATTGTCAGGAGGTGTGATCAGTTGGCGAGAATAGGAGAAAGAGTAAGGTCTGCGGATTGTGAGAGAGGAGCAAAGTGAAGAACGATTATTGGACGATGGTGTGTGATAGATTCGATGTCTGACAGGGAGGTCAGACAAGTGATAGTTGAGAGGACAAGCTAGGAACAATCTTCAAAGGTATTTCCAAAGCAAAACAAATCGTCCACATAATGGGCAAAGTGATTGGGATCCAAATTTGAGCACGCTAGGTGAATGCAACGAGTCATCGCACTTGATGAACTGACGTGGCCCTGTGGCACGACGTTCATTTGATACTGTGACATTCCTGGTATTGTAAATGCTGTATATTTCTTACTGTCCTCGGTGAGAGGAATATTAAAGAATTCGCTCTTCAAGTCTGCCGTACATATTTAATCTAAGCTAATTTCTATCGCCATTCCCTTAAAAGGTAACCTCTTGCATTTATCACATTCAGGCCAAGCGAGTGATAACCATCTAAGAGATGAATGAGGAATAACTACATCACCCAATTAAATCTAGAGGTTCTTGGTTCGATCCCAAACGCAGCATGGGAGTTGCGTTACGATATATACACGAGATGTGTGTATGTATGTGTACATATGTATCCTGTTAATATGTGGGCCTCCGTGGTGGAGTGGTTAGCACAACAACGCCAGGAATCCCGGGTTTGAATCCAGGCTTGGGTATGGGTGTCCCTTCATACATTTCATCATATCATCACTCATCCTCATCATCGCAATTTGCCAAAGCGGCAGAAAAAAGTAAAATAGACTATACTAAATCCATCAATCATTCGAGGTTTCAGAAAATGTTATCAGGAGTGCCTTTGATTCGGTTGCCACACCTGAATAGATTTTCTCTCTCCCACCTTGGATCTTCTCGATGACATTGTGGGAACGCCGTCGCCTTATAATCAAGGGGATCCGGGTTCGTTACCAATGGGAGGCATGTAGTGGTTCGGATCACACTTCAAACTATATATCAAGTTTATGCATAAAGTAGACTTAGAACTCTTTCACCTGATCTGTTATTCTTTCTGTATAGCCTTCATTGTTGTATCATTTTCTCTTTTTCTTTTATATTTTCTTGCCTCTATTTCACTCTGTTTATTCCTTCCTTCTCTCTCTCTTTCTCTGCCTCTCATTAACTCTCTTTCTCTCTGTTTTCTACCTTTCTCTCACTGTTTTATTTCCTTCCATCTTTGTAGGTCTTCAAGATCTACTATCAATTAATTTTCACATCAAATTGTCAATTAGCATTGAACCTTTTAGTGGCACCCGTTGATTACTCCCTTGTTCCAGTTCCAGACGTCACAGCGTCACAGCTTCATTAGTTTCCAATAATTAAGTTTGTACTTAATCAGAAAATGCATCTATTCTACTATATATCCAAATGACTATTCATTCAAGAGAAAATGTCACTTTTATATTCCTTCCTTCTGGAACAACTCCAGAGGGAACGTACTTCCCCAGACCTGCTCAAAACAAAACAACAAAACAATTGTTTGTAAGCAAGGAATACATGAACAAAAGACACTTGTTTCAAATATTTGCAAACTAATTATTCTTGTGAATATTTGAGGAGATTGCAAGCTCTTGGTGGACAAGTTGGTTTGAAATAGTCGTCATGCAGTTAAGATTATAATTTGCCTTTCTAAAACGAGCACCTCTCTCTCTCTCTCTCTCTCTCTCTCTTGAGGAGAAGAATATCCAAGCACTTGCATCATGGAGATGGTATTTCGTTATGTAACAACTTCCTTTATATAGTTTTTCCTTCTTCTTGAGATTTTTTCCTTCACATTTGCTAAGTCACCTGACACTAATTTCTGCTACGAGCATCGAAGGAAAGGTGTGTTTCTTTACTAGAAATGTTTAAGGCAGATATGAAATTCCTCGCTTTCTGGAATAGCAACACCCCCCCCCCCCACCTCTCTCTCTCTCTCTCTCTCTCTCTGCATGGGAGAAATGTCTGAGGTATAAGTGACAAGCATGTAAGGTTATCAAACACTGCACCTCTAGTGTGTGACACAGAAATATTTGTTTTCATATAATTTGAGACACAAGTTTATTCTGTAAACTGTAAAATAGTAACAACTAGACCAAACACTATAAGAGACCTCCTATCAAAAGAATAACTATTAAAATCAGAAATACATGCAAATTTGTGTAAGGATCTAACATATATTCGACCTGATATTTCTCTAATTGGCTCGCAATTGTGTGCACAATTTTGCAATACATCAATCTAAGTGTTTCCGTAACAGCTATAGATGTTCGTACAGTTCCACCTGTTGTCCATTTTGACATGTTGGAAAGGTTGGAAATAGATGAACTAGATATATATTTCTTCGTGGGGGTTATAAACACTCATTTTGTCCAAATTAAACTGGGGGAGGCAAATACAGAATATTTCCCTTTGTAGGTAAGGTTTAATATAATGCGGGGGCAAAAATGGCGAAACGTGCAGAGGCAATTGCCCCCTCCCCCTAATCGCCGTCTCTGTATCTATGACTTGAAATAGGCTCACGGCGCCACTTGAAACTTGCGAAGAGGGTGTGATAACCTAATTTCTCCTTATCCTACCAATTGTTGTACGATACGATGAAATTGATGAATGAACACTCACAAACAGCCATGCTCCGGCCGGGATTCGAACCCAGGATGCTTGGCGTGGTAGCAAGATGTGCTTACCTCTCCGCCACGGGGCACTTTGTCATAATTGCGAATCAAGTTTATCTGTCCGTTTTGTGTTAAATTCAAGGATGAATCACACAATTATAATGACTTAAATTAAAAACGGAGGCCTCCCCGATAGCGCAGTGGTAACGTCATCGCCTTGTAATCAAGGGGTTCCGGGTTCGACATCTGGTGTAGCCACATGGCACAGTGGTTCGGATCCCACTTTAAACCGAAACTCCAGTCCCGATTAGCCTATCTGTACATAAAGTGAACTTAAAAGATCAATTCAATTCCATCAATTCAAGTAAATACAGGATAGATGCCACTAGAAATAATTTGAAAACATAAAGTCAAATTCGTAGCTTCAAAGGTTATAGTTCGATTTAAGTTTTAAGAATTTGTTTTATCCATTTTTTCCGAAATAAGTCATAACCCTCTACTGAATTTTTGAATGAGGGGCATGCATGCTTTTCCAACTTTTCTATAAGAAAACGAGGCAGTTATGATATAAAATATTAATTAATAGAAGCTGCTAATCTTCGTACACTCAGTTTGCTACACTGAGTATGTACTATGCTACGAGTATGCTTAGAAAAATTTATCGTATACAATTACGTTGTGACTTTCAAGCTTTACAATGGATGTTTGTGAATGACAATGTTCTTCGCATATACGATGCTGATATATGAAGTGCAACTATCATTTAAATGTCTATAACTCTGCTATGCCCTATGCATTTTAAACATCGAATTAAAAATGAATCTCTCTTTAAAAAGTTATTTACTTTTTTTAAAAATGCAGTATTCAGTAACTGTAATTTACTTTCGATTTATAAAAACCGAGAATAAATATATACAATTTTCACCAAACTGGGCCTCAGAGGTGAGACATGATGTGGCCAGGACATTTCCAACACGTTGGATTGGAAGACATGGTCCAATTGCCTTGCGGCATCCTAGATCCCTTTTACATTACACCCCTGGACGTCTTCTTGTTGGGCTATGGCAGAGACGTACTGTAAAGCACTCCTGTCATTGATCTACATGATTTTGAAGGCCAGAATAAGAACTGCCATTGCCACACTTAACAGGGATATGCTAGAGAGGGTAACACACAATATTGCTTTATGCGTTGGTATATGAAATGAGACATGGTATGTTATTTATATTAATTGCAAATTGTGCTGTATGACATCATAGTTGTAAAGTATCTTTAGGGACACTTTGTGTTCGGATTTAGGATAGCTTGAGGTTTCAAATAGTTCGGCCGATATGTGCAGATATTTATGATATTTATTCAGATATGTGTTGAATTGTGCAATTTTGTTATAAAAGCATGAAACTTCAAAGGTACTTTAATATACACTTTAATATCATATTAAAGATTAGAGGCATTTAAACTACCCCGTTGGTCAACAATGGCGGACGTTTTCAAAATGGCGGCCGATTTATTAGTATATCTTTTGACAAAAGCGGTGTAAATTAACTTTTATTGGTCCTGTTTGAAGATTTATCTCTGTTTTTGGTCAAAAGGAAAGAACACTTTCCAATAAGGCCTACAATAGCATTCTAAATTAGTATTAATGACGAAAAATACATTGTTTGCCTATGTTTAAGGGGCGTGTTTTTCAAGATTGTTTATAATAGCATGTTGCTGTTCCATCAGTTTCAGTTTTGAAGTCTGAAGTGTAATCGTTAATTATCAACACTTTAGTTACTAATTATCATATTTCACGGATGTGGATATATGGGTTGTATAAATTCCAGGGGCAAAACACAAACAAAGACTGAACTATTTAATGCTAATTGAAAGAGTATCTTGCAAATCAACAACGGTATTAAATGTTATCCATTGATCAAATTGTTTTAATTTTCAAATTATTGCTTATAATCAGTACCTCAGAAAAGATCAATACAATCAATAAATGCTCTTAGTAACATCACGAAATCATAATTGACATCTTCAAAGGGTGTCTTGTTCTTCGTCACAGCCACCGCATCTGCATAGTTGAGAACACGGAAGGGTTTACAGTGAATCAGTAGGAAAATGATAGAATTGATCTCTTTGAAAGCTTGATGGACTAAGAGGACAACTTGCATCAAGGAATCGAACACGCAAACGTTCACTTTATTATACTCGCTCTTAAACTCTCTAGCGCTCAGCGTACTTAGCTCACAAGTGAGCTCGAACGTCGCGAGGATCGGGTCCATGCTGGAAAATCACTTGCACATTTATCGACATAGCCGCACTTCAAAATTTATACCCATGCCTTCCTCTCTGGTGGTAGTGTTAGCCATTTCGGTTTGCATTCGCCGACTTTAACAAGCCTGTGTAGTTCTGGAGACTTTTCCAGGGGTCGACCCTATACCTGGCCAGCCTGGTAGGCAACTCGAAGATGATGTTAGTGCATAGCATCTCTTGTACGTACAGGGAATATGTTCTATTTCTTTTCCTTTCTAACTCTTCGGACATCGTTGACGTTCCTCTCGGGTCTCCAACGATCATACTGAGGTACGATGTAGCGCCCTTTTCAACATAGAAAGTATTCTCAGCAGGTGGTACCCTTAGCAAAAACTGAAACTTAGGTGTCAGTTCTTCAAAGGTGTTCAAGGCCGCACATGTCGAAGGCTTTTCCTTCCCCGCAAAGCTTAGTGTTGGTCAATAGACGAGATAAGCGACTGTTTTCGGAACTAGACAGCATTTTCACGAGAAGAAACTAAATGAGAAAGACGAAAATCCCACCTCGTGGGCAACGCTGCTAAAAGTGGTGTTCCACCCACTTATGACATGGAGAGCTGATGTATTACTTCAATTTGCGATCCATTATTCTCATTGTGATACTATAAAGGCGTAATTGGTTATCGATGACATCAAGACAAGAATCTGCAGGTTTCATATTGTTGCTTAATTATAACGTTATTATTTTCTTCATAGGGTCCTTCGATGAAGTAACCTCAATGTAAGTGGCGTAAAATAACCTTTTATTTATTGTTAAAATTTAAGCTAAGCAGAAATAACTGTTGTATGACGCAAGCAAATTATAGGGTATCAATATTCAAGAATCGCCCCTGTAATTTAGGCAATTATCATTTACCTGTTATCAGACGTCTTTGTTATAATGTAATAATTCATTTTATAGTCTCCAGCACTATTTTCCGTGACGGCAATATAAAACAAGTGACGATAGTATTGTAGCCCATCAGATGTATTGAGGATCCCTACGACGTGCATTTTGAAAAACATTTCGCTCACCCCCTTCCTATGGGGTATTTTCAGTGCCACCAACCTTCAAAACGTTTGATATGATATTACTAATTTATTGACCAAATTTCATGCTTTTATCACAAAAATGCACAATTGAGTAAATATCTCCATATTGACCCGACTATAAATGCTTCAGTGTTTTGCTTTTTGCCCTTGGAATGTATACAACCCATATAACCACATCCGTGAAATATGATAATTAGTAACTAAAGTGTTAACAATTAACGATTACACTTCAAAACTTAAGCTGTTTGAACAGCAACATGCTATTATAAACAATCATGAAAAACATGCCCCTTAAATATAGGCAGACAATGTAATTTTTTCGATTAATACGCATTTAGAACCGCTTTTGTCAAAAGATATACTAATAAAGCAGCCGCCATTTTAAAAACGTCCGCCATTGTTGACCAACGGGGTATTTTAAATGCCTCCAATCTTTAAAATGATATTAAAGTGTACAGTAAACTACATTCGAAGTTTCATGCTTATATCACTAAAATACACGATTTTACACATATCCGCCGTACTAAAGAGCTTGGGCTTCCATCTGTAAAGGGAGCGCATAAAATTGCTTGAAAAGGGGCACTAAATGAAAAATGCGATATTTCAAATGTAAAAATATTTAAAAAAGATAAACTAACAAACTGTCATAACTTGTTTTAAAAGTTATAAGCTAACACTATTGATAGGGGACATCATCATTTTGTTAGTTTCGGGCCTGAACATGTGAGAGTTGTAGACTCAGTAAACAAAGTTTGGCGCTATAATTCGGAGTGCAACATTTTTTTTCCCATACGAAACCCATGAATGTTGATGTTTGAATAAAGGAACGAATGTGAAACTCAAAATAAACTTGTATTCTTGCATTCTGTCTCGGTAATCTGTAGAGCACGGTTGCACACAACCGTAGAGAAGGGGAGAATGCAAGAGGGTGAAGCAAAGCAGTGCGCGCTGCTGCAAAAGGCTGGTAGCTGCAGCTGCGTTTCAACTCCATGCACTCACTCCCCTCTCATGTGTTCATTTGCGGAGCTCTCTCGAGTCCTACTGTGCAGACACTTGTTTTCTTTCGCTTGCTCCCGAGAATCCCGAATAGAGTGTAGTTCGAATCCTGCCCAAGTATGGCGAGTGGGAAATAAAGCTGAGGACTGATGATGCCACATATACAGAAATGTTTAGCAAAAACCTATACTAACTGGTCTAACTGGTCTCATAGTATGTAGGGTAGCCTACGTATTTATCAATACCGGAAAAAAGGAAGGCATTATAATTGGAAGTGTTCAACGCGCACACATAGTCAGAAATAGAATATATACTCTGTCCCGAGTATATCTGGAGCAAGCGAACGAAAACAAGTCTATGCGCAAGTAGTGACGCGAGACGGTTCCACAAACGAATACGTGCGAGGGGACAAATCTGCGTGGAGGGGTTAAGCGACTGCAGATACCAACCTTTCCTGCAGCGGGTACTGCTTCGCTTCGCCCACTCGACCCCCTTCTCGCCGCTATGCGTTGCCTTGCACCAGAGATGCCCGGGACAGAGTATAAGTACAACCGTAGAAAAATGTAGGAACTCATTCTGTTGTGCAGTGCCACGTCCTCTCACGTGAGCATCTGCCAGCTTATCACAGGGTAGAAACAATGAGATAGATACCTCTGGGCACAGATCAGGGTGACTAACACTACGAATATATGGAAAGAAAACAATAGATTTAACCCACTACGGAAGGTACAATTCGTAATATATTCTTGAATAATAAAGTACAAATATTAGATAACTTCGGAAATCTTTTCATACAATATTTTTCTTCTATTTTTATTTCTTATTAATTGTAGCCAATCTTGTTCTTTGGGCTTCTTCTTGTAATTACTAAGTCATCTTCTTCTTATAATTACTGTCTTCTTTTTCTTGTAATTACTAAGTCATCTTCTTTTTATAATTACTATGGCATCTTCTTCATGTAATAATTAAGGCATCTTCTTCGTATAATTACTAAGATCTCTTCTTGTAATTACTAAGGCATCTTCTTCTCGTAATTACTACATATTGTGTATTTTTCCTTCTGTGGGCTTCTTTGTCGATCTTATCCAAATTGACGTAAATATTAGGAAGATCGATTTCCCAGACAAACAAAGAGAAAGGGGTTAGTTAAAGATCGCCGCCTGGCCGGAGCTAACCTTAACTTCGAGCTGCAATAGATGCGCCTACCAAAAGTGCTTGGGTGCCTGCCGTGAAATGGCGCTACACCTGGGAAAAATAACCCAAAAGCCGCACGAAACTCTCAGTTCGTGGGAACCGTAATAGGAGCATAATCGTAATTACAATTCGACTTCTTAACTTTTATATAATGATCACTTATGCTACTACTGAATATTAATTACCCTTTCCACCTTATTTATATCCTGTTATTGTGCTAAGTTCATTTATTTCTTCCATTATATTTAGTATTAATATCTATAATCATTATTTCACCACATCAGCGCTTTCCTTTTTCTATTTTTTACAATTGTATACGTTTTCTTGAGTGCTGCCATCTCTGACCCACTTTCTAAACTGCTTTATGCATCATCAAACATAAGCGTCTTTTTTTTGCATGCTGCCATCTATGATCCTCTACCTCAAACACCAACAATGCAGTTTGTGTACGTGACACAAAATTCCCCTCCTTTGGGTTGAAATTTTTCCTTCGTAGAAATTTCGTAAGCAAGGAAAAATTTTCTGCAACATCCATTCTTACTATTCACTTCTCATGCGTTCCTAAATGTATCTAATACAATATGCGGACTTTCATACTTGAAAAACAGTTTTTTAATTGTGCTATCAATGGCCTTACTTATTGGGTGTGTTTTACAATAAACTATATCACCCTTTTTCACTTCCTCTTTCTTTCTTTCTTTTCTTATACAAATCATTGAAAAATTCTTTCCTCGTTTCCCTTTCCATAACCTTCTTTGGCCATTCTAAATCATCGAAAATCATCGGTTCTGCTTCATATCCCAAGAAAATCTCTGTCGGGCTCATATTTGCCTCAGCTGATATAGAGTTATTTAATAATCGAACTAACCTATTAATTACTGCATACCACCTTGTATGATGATCATGACAGTACATGCTAAGTAATCTCTCAATCTCTCCATTGTAACGCTCAATTGGATTGGAACTTGGATGATATCTTGTAACATTAATCAACCTTATGCCTTTGAAATATAGATATTCCTTGAAATATTCTGAAGTAAATTGAGTCCCGTTGTCTGTCAGCATTTTCTTTGGTCTACCATAATGTTTGATAAATCCTTCATCTAACTTCTTGACTATTTCTTTGGCTGTAGCTTTCTTTAAAGGATAGCACATTATAAACTTGCTACATACGTCCACACACGTCAATATATATACAAAAATCCCTTAGACCTAGGTAATGGTCCTATTAAATCTATAGAAACCATGTCTAATGGCCATTTAGTGATAATATGTAATTCTTCTTTCCCGAATTTTATCTTTGAGGGTTTAGTATGTACGCAAACTGTACAATTTCTGACATGGTTAACAACGTCACTCTTCATAGTCTTCCATACGTAAAATCTTCTAGCTAATCTCAACGTTTTATAAACTCCGAAGTGGCCAGATCCTTCATGCACGACCTCGAGTACTCTTCTTATCAAGGTTCGGAGTACACTTATCCTTACTTGGTTCGGATTCTCATAGCTAACTTGGAAAACGATGCCATTTATAATTTTATATTTGCTCTTTATCTTAGACATCCTCGTTTTCTTGTTTCCTTCCTCTCCTTCCAACACCTTGATAATATCCCTTAATTCCTCATTTTCCTCTGTTCCAACTCACCATTCCTCTTCTTTAATACCATTTACTTCTTCCTCAGCGATAGCGTTGATTTCTAGCCTAATCACTTCCTCTGCTTCCTGATTTCTCTTCAAAGGTGCTCTGCTTAGAGTATCTGCAACATGGTTTTCCTTTCCTTTTATATCCATAACATCAAAACTGTACTGTTGCAGTAAGATCGCCCATCTCGTCAGCCTTGCATTCCACTGTCTTGCGGAATTTAACCAAACTAGACTCTTGTGAACACATACCACCTTGAATCTTCTGCCTTTCAGATATGCAGAGAACTTTTCTATTCCAAATATTATCGCCAGACACTCTAGCTCACTTATCGTATACGCTCTTTCGAAGTTCTTCAAGCTTCTGCTAGCATATTGTATCACATTCTCTTCGTTGGAGTCGTTTCTCTGAAATATGTATGCTCCCAATCCAATGTTCGATGCATCTGTGCCTAAAAGGAACATTTTCCCAAAATCAGGTTGGCTTATAGCTGGCGCTTGTATAAGGTCTTGCTTAAGTCTTTGGAAAGCCTCCTCTTCATCTCCTTCCCATTTTCATTTTATATGTTTTCTGAGAAGTTCATATAATGGCTTGGCTTTGTTTGCGTAATTGTGTATAAATTTTGATCGCCAATTACATACTCCCAGGAATCTTGGGAACTTTCTTATCGCGTCATTTTTGTCTGGGCACATCTTTATTTTACCTCCAGATACTACATGACCTAGGAAACGTATTTCCTTCCTTGCAAAACAGCATTTTTCCAATTTGACAGTTAATCCTGCTTCTGCCAATTTACTTAATACCCAATCTATTTTTTCTATGTGTGTCTCCCAATCTTTCGTATGTATACACATATCATTCACATATATAGCAAGCCATTCTCTTGTTTCTATACTAACTATTCTATTTAGAGCCGTCATAAAAACTGATACTGATGAATTTAGACCGTATGGGAGCCTTCTAAATTGAAATAACGTTGATCCATATCGAAACGCTGTATATTTTCTAGACTCTTCTTCTATTTCTGCCTGAAAGTATCCCAAAGTCATATCAAATGATGTGAAGTATATTCTGCCGGAAAAAGTTTATTTAGCTCCCTTAAATCCAGTACGGGCCTCACACCTCCCTCCGGTTTGTCTACCACGTGCATTGGGCTTACATGTAAGCTATTGGAGTTCTCTATTATCCCCCAAGTTAACCATTTCTTCAATTCCTTTTCTGCAGCTTCTCTCTTTGCAAAGGGTATAGGATATTGCTTTGACACTATTGGACTCGCTGTGTCTACCTCAATCCTATAGGTGTATACATCCGTCACCCCTGGGCGTTGACTAAATATTCCCCTATGTCTCAACAAAATATATCTTAATTCTTCTTTTTCATTTTCAGAGATCCAATGACACTCATCCACTTTGGCTTGTATTTCTTCTTTCGATGCCTTGTATTTATGGTCCTCTATTTCGACCGCTCTTTCATATTCACCTTTTACATTTTCATTTTCAATTATATCATCGTAGTCTTTCTTCTGATACACTGCATCATGTTTCTGATATACAAGACTTTGCTTCCTAATGCCTATTTCGCACTCGTGACCTTTTATCTCTTCCTCCATAGGGATATCTACTTTCATGTTCTCCATTGATTCTAGATTTAGCCGTTTTTCTTTTATGTGTATGTGCCCATTGTAATTTTCTAAGAATGGTACTCCTAGGATTATATCACACCTCAAACCCTTTATCACCAGAAATTTTACTTCGAAATTAGTTCCTCTGATGCTCATCATGATGCGTACCGTGCCCTGAATTTTGTATTCTTAATTTCCCGCAGACATAACTAATCTGACTTTGTCCTTAGCAGAAGCGTCTAATTTTGCTTGTGGGTATTTCTCTTTAATTCTTTGCCAACATTTATAGCTCATTACTTCGACAACGCTCCCACAATCGATCAAGCATTTAACCTTAATTTCTATTATTTCTGCTTCCACATACAATGATCTTCCAGGTTTTAAGTTCTCAAAACTCGGCTCTCCAATTAAAAATAACTTCAGATTTCCTTCTTCATTTATCGTATGTTCTCCCTTCATATATTCATCATTTTCCTTTGCTCTCACACCTGGGAGTTGCTGCGAGAGCTCTACAAGTTTAGTCTCTCGACGTTCCTCGATTCCTCATTTATCTGCTGCCATCCAGCATTTCCTACTTCGTTCTGCACTTGGCTTCTAACTAATTCCACTGCTTCTCTTTGCTCTTCATTTATCTCAGTATTTCCCCTCTCGTTTCTCTCGTTGTAATTGTTTCCTCTAGGTTGCCTTTCTTCTATCTCCATCCTTCTTTCTGAGTTTCTTTGATTCACATTTTGCCAATAATCATTTCTTCCTCTATATCCGCGCTTTCCTCTCCACGGTCCTATATTTCTTCTATAATTTCTTTGCTCTTCCTGAACATTATTTCGCCTTCTGCCGTTTCCGTTATCTTCTAAGAATCATCTTTCTCTGCCTCTATATGCATTTCTGACTTCTATGTTCCTAATCCCGAATTCTTGTTTCCGAAATTTTTGCTCTGGACGTTCCTCTTCAGGATGATGCCTCTTAGGATAATATCTACTTTCCTTTTCCTTATCCCATGACCTTTGAGTCTTTTTCAGCATGTCATCTGTTCTGAGGTAGTCTATCAAGTCTTCCACCTTCCTTATTTTTAATACAGCCACCGCTCTTTGTGTCCATATTGGTAGCGTTTTTATCACTTGTCTAACCAACTCTTCCTCATTCCATTTTTCATTTAAATTTCGGAAGCTCCTTAATGTTTCCCATGTGTGTGCTTCCAAACTCTCAACCTTGGACCAATCTATATATTTTTTTTCAATGTCTCCAGTTGTCTTTCCTTAATTTCCTCACTGCAATAATATTCCAAAAATAATTTACTAAACTTTTCGAATGTTCCAAACTTGTGCTGATTTAACTGATACCAGCCTGCCGCAGACTTTTCAAAACATCCTTCGATAAGGTCCAGTATCATATTTCCTGGTATCCTCATGAGCTTGACGTTAGATGTTAGTTCCTTCAGGAATTTTCGTGGACACTTGTCAGATATATTTCCATTAAACTTGGGCAAGTGTTGTAATTCATTAGGCTTAGGGATTCTTGTCTTATATCTTTCCACTTCCAAATTACTTCCGTTTACTTTGTCCAACCATCTTCCATTGTCGCTCCCTTCTTCACTACTTTTCCATTTCCTTTTCTTCCTCTGATGATTCCTTTTATGCTTTATTTCCTCCTCTGTAATTGATTCGTTGCTACTACTTTCCTTTTTTATTCTCCTCTTTTCATACTCTTCTTTTCCATCATTTCCTTCTCGATTGAAACCTATTGGTCTATCTTGTACTCTCTTATCCTCTATTTTAGGAATTATTCCTCTCCATTGTACTTTATTCTCTTTCTTTCCTCTGTCGATCTTACTTTCGAGTGTTTGCATCTTCTTATAACTCTCCTCTAATTCTTCCCCAACTTCTTGTCGCTCTGTAATTATCATTTCTCTAAATTTCAAAGTTTCTTTTACTATTGTTTCTTCTGTCGCAATCTTCATTTCTTCTACTCTGTTTTCTACTTCATCTATTTTGGAAATGTTAATATCTATCTATTTCTTATTTGCCAAAATTTTGTTTTCTAAACTTGTACTCCTCTGCTGGCATCTTTCTATTGGTTTCTTCATGTCTTTCATCTGACATCCTTAACATTTCTTCTATCTTTTTCTCAAATGCTTTCCTGTTTTCTTCACATACTTCTGCCAACTCTGCTATTTTATCATTATTTTCTTCCAACCTTTCTTTAACTTCTTTGCTGTTTTGATCTTGACTTTCTTTTATTTCCTTCATCATTTTGATAAACATCTCCATCGTGTTTTGTTCTTCTTTCTTTCCTTCTTTTTCCTTTAACTTTGCTTTCCTGCATTCCTTGCATTCGTATCCTTCTCCCCTTTCACATATCATCTCATATTTTTCTTTCCGGATTCCTTCACTTAACCAGTGTTTTATTTCTTCCCAAACCTTACACTGTATTATTTCTTCCTTATTTTCTTCTTCGCCACAACATATATATTTTTCTTCTTCCATTTTTGCTTTACTTATCTTTCCAAATTCTTATTCTTAGAGTTATTTCAACCTCTGGTCTGTATAGTGCCCCACACGTTGGTCGCCATTAATCTATGCCACGTCCTCTCACGTGAGCATCTGCCAGCTTAGCACAGGGTAGAAACAATGAGATACCTCTGGGCACACATCAGGGTGACTAACACTACGAATATATAGAAAGAAAACAATAGATTTAACCCACTACGGAAGGTACAATTCGTAATATATTCTTGAATAATCAAGTACAAATATTAGATAACTTTGGAAATCTTTTCATACAATATTTTTCTTCTATTTTTATTTCTTATTAATTGTAGCCAATCTTGTTCTTTGGGCTTCTTCTTGTAATTACTAAGTCATCTTCTTATAATTACTAAGTCTTCTTCTTCTTGTAATTACTGAGTCATTTTCTTCTTATAATTACTAAGGCTTCTTCTTCTTATAATTACTAAGTCATCTTCTTCTTATAATTACTAAGGCACCTTCTTCTTGTAATTACTACATATTGTTTACTTTTCCTTCTGTGGGCTTCTTTGTCGATCTTATCCAAATTGACGTAAATATTAAGAAGATCGATCTCCCAGACAAACAAAGAGAAAGGGGTTAGTTAAAGATCGCCGCCTGACCGGCTCTAACCTTAACTTGGAGCTGCATTAGTTGCGCCTATTAAAAGTGCTTGGGTGCCTGCCGTGAAATGGCGCTACACCTGGGAACAACAACGCAAAAGCCGCACGAAACTCTCAGTTCGTGGGAACAGAAATAGACCCAGAATCGTAATTACAATTCGACTTCTTAACTTTTATATAATGATCACTTATGCTATTACTGAATATTAATTACCCTTTCCACCTTATTTATATCCTCTTATTGTGCTAAGTTCATTTATTTCTTCCATTATAATTAGTATTAATATCTATAATCATTATTTCACCACATCAGCGCTTTCCTTTTTCTAATTTTACAATTGTATACGTTTTCTTGAGTGCTGCCATCTCTGACCCACTTTCTGAACTGCTTTATGCATCATCAAACATAAGCGTCGTTCTGTTTGCATGCTGCCATCTATGATCCTCTACCTCAAACACCAACAATGCAGTTTGTGTACGTGACAGCAGGTTGCCTACCTGATGGTTCCTGCTAGAAGGGGCGATTGTGTGCCAAAACTGTGGGGAGCCAAGACAGTTTCCTTTCTCTTGGTAGACAAGTTTTAGGATTTACAGGACATGGTGCTGAGGCAAGAGTGGTAAAAGTAGAGGGGGTAAACTGCCTCTATGCCCCCTCCCCTCTAGTTGCTGCCACAGCAAATTTCAAAATCAAAGTTAGCGCCGAGAGAGTGAAGTTCCCGAACCGAGAATTTTTGTACGTTGTAAGAGAGTGAAAAGACATATTCCACTTTTATATACTACTTTGACAAAGTGCTTTTTTTCGCTGTACCCTAATATACAGAAGAATCCAAAAGAAGACATGTATGGCAAAATATAATTTTGGAATACTGCTGTTCAATAGCAGGAAGAAAGGCACACCTAACACATGTCCACCTTTGCTTATGTTCTTATTATCTTCACATATGCCTTTTATTGAATAGCCTATTTTTAAATGTACTTAAAAATAACTCAAGAGATGTTACACATTAGTATATAACTTTTATTATTAATATTTCAAGTCTCGCTTGTGTCATTAAAATACTAACACCAACAAGATTTAGGCGTTATAACACGCATTGCATTCTTCTGAATAAACACATATTCATTAGAGCTAAGTAATCTAAAATTCCAAGAGCTATCAACGACTAGAAAAGATCAAATATAAGTTACATACTATGAAATACGAATTGCTAACTTCAAATGAAAACATTTAATTATTATTTACGGGAGAATGAATCCATTAACAAGGATTAAGTTATACGAATTGCGAACTGTAAGGTAAACGAGATAATAGGTTAATTTATGAAGCTATTCAGAATAGCTAAAATCTATTTTTGGAGAGCAAGAAATACTTAAGTTATGCGTCTCTCTCATTTTTATCCAACAGGCTGCAAGGTGGATGGGCTTGCCTAGTGCTTATGGCTTGCTGGTCAAAGAGAATTAAGTGAGTTTTACAGTTGCTAACTGAAATACGAAAACGAACCAAGAAACCGATATATTACTCTTCATTTTTATAGTATTATATAACTGAAACTAATACATACAGTTTCAATGTCGTGAATATTACTTGTTTAGTTTTTGCTGACACCGGTTTCTCGTAAACTTATTATTTTCTATGCACATTTGTTACATAATATTTTGAGAGAACATTGATTGATACATAGTTAAGAAATGGTATACTACATGCCTTCAATTAAATTTTCTTAAACATCCCTGGCAGGGACAAAAATAAATTTATTTTGCCGGAATGAACTTTTTTGGGTGGAAATCTCTGGCGTCCCCCACCCCTTCCCGTTAATTCGCACACTACTTGCAGTGGCGTTTACACACTAATCCTTACTGAGTGGCCTTCTGTTGTTGTTGTTGTTGAGTTGGTGTTTTAAGTCCACTTTATGCACAGAAAGGCTAATCTAGACTGGACCTACAGTTTAAAGTGGAATCCGAACCACTTGTGCCTCTACCGGGTAAAGAGTGGCCTTCTGACATGACTATAAGGCGTCGGGTTAAAGCTGCGGAGACCTCATCAGCTTGAAAGCCACACACATGTATCTTCAAATGCCATGGCAACAATCTGATCTTGACGAAAGGATGCATGGCGGGGAAAGAAGTGGAGATAGTGAAGTGAATTTAACTTCTTGCAATTAAATTACAGAACTCATTGAAACTGACTGCAACTTACAGTAAATGAACCAAAGATTGGATATTAATTTTCATTTATTCCAAGAAATGCGTAGCTATGTTTGAATCTGCATCTATTTAGATGCATGGAGGATGTAAGTGTGGTTAACAATACAGTAAATCTTTGAAAGCGAGTCACCTCGTTCATGGCGCCCACAAGGGGGAGACCAGTGGACCACTTGCCCCTATGATATATCTCAAAAAGGATAATGTAATTCGAATGGTTATAGGTACAGGGTGGCCTAGAAGTGTTTCCCTAATTACAAACTTTATTCATATCCGCTATATGTAAGGTAGAGATGTGAAAGTGGTGCCAACATGATGGAAAACTAACCAAGTCTTTTTGTTGCAAGTTTGAGTTACGTGGCTGTAGTGTAGTGCCCAGGAATCCGGAAATGTTCAAAAATCAGGAAAAAGCTCAGCATGCCCTCTGGTATCACGAGACCCGGTCACCAATAACAGTGCAGAGGAACTTTCAAATTTACAGAATTATTTCGTCTAGAATATCTGCCATCAATAAGTTGGTATTTAAAAAATGGAATTTATCTTCATTCCCAAATCCTGTCAAGTCCAAGAAACATTGTATGGAAAGATGCCACCCGATGTCAAGAGCATTAATTCCGGATTCCTTGGCACTGACACTGCTACACTACAGCCACATTACTGAAACCTGCAACAAATAAAAATTGCTTATTTTTCCAACATGTTGGCACCACTTTCACGTCTCTACATTGCATATAGTGGATATGAAAAAAAGGTTGTAATCAGGGAAAGACTTCTGGGATACCCGGTATTTCATTAGAAATAATAAAACCTAGTAGCACCAGATAGAGAGCAACGCGCAGAAGATTATTCACTTCATTCGGCAGGAAAGAAGAAGGAAGTAGGTGACAATGAGACCAGCCACGCTCCCTGATAAAAGCCATCAAGTTATCACAGCAAGGATTCGACCCAGAGCATACGCTAATATTATAACCACTAACAGTAAACACCCCGTAACACCATGTAATACTTTTTACGAGACACCCTCCTGACGTATCGAGGCTTTCTCATTCCTCTGACCTCCAGGAGCAGGGAGTCGTAACGTAACGAAATGGAACGGTATTTTCAATTACGGTTTCCGTTACGTTACAACCAGAAACAGAATAACTTTTTTCGTGAACAGAAACGTTACCTCAGGTATATGAACATTACGTTACAGGTGTGCATAACGGTACCGAACCATAACTGATCTGTAAAGCAGTAGGTCGTTAGGTGACGCTTTAACGTTACATCCATTGCCGGCAACCAGTAACGTTACAGGGTAAGAAACAAGTTTGTCACGTATTGACTAGTAACTTTAGTGTGTATGGAAAGTGGTAGTAACGTTACAATTAACCAGTAACTTAATTGAGGCCACGACTGTAAAAACGTTACACTCCTTGCTTCAAAGCAACAACGTTATTGATAGCTGGTATCATACAGACGTTCCGATGTGCAATACCGTGTCCGATGCCGTGTTCCGGAGAGAATAACATAGGTCTCTCGTATAATTGTGCTCGTTATTTTTGTAACGTTACAGTTCTTTCCCTCCACAAAAGTCTGTTTCGAAAAAGTGATACACATATCCGTTACGAATAGCAAATACCGTTATCGAAGGCGTGTTCGAAGCAGGGTTTCGGAGCGGAGTGCGGAGCGTACTAAAGGAGCGCTCCGGAGCGATTTCGAAGCGTCAGTTCTACTCCGCTCCTCGCTCCGGAGCGGAGCGTGGGACGACAGCACTCCGCTCCGGAGCGGAGTGGTTGGATATTTCTGCTTGCACGCTCCGATCCGGAGCGGAGTGGTTAGTAATTTTTACGTACACGCTCCGATCCGGAGCGGAGCGTAGGACGACAGCACTCCGCTCCGGAGCGGAGTGGTTGGATGTTTCTGCTTCCACGCTCCGATCCGGAGCGGAGCGTGGCGAGCCAGCACTCCGCTCCGGAGCGGAGTGGTTAGTAATTTTTACACGCACGCTCCGATCCGGAGCGGAGCGTGGTGCGATACCACTTCGCTCCGGAGCGGAGCATGGTACTACAGCACTCCGCTCCGGAGCGGAGTGGTTACTTATTTTTACATGCACGATCCGATCCGGAGCGGGGCGAGATACAATAGTGCTCTGATCCGCAATCGGAGCATTTGAAGTGCAAGCTCATATCCGGTGAGATAGTTATTTTTATATATGAATGGTGTAACCGCAACTGCTGGTCTAGTCGGTAGGGCGTCTGACTGCAACGCTGGAGACCAGGGTTTGAATCCCGCGGTGGATGATCTAACTTCGAAATTATTCCGGCCTTGTCCCAGCATATAGCGGCTCCTGGGCTAACCCAGACTCAAATAAATGGATAACTAGGGGAAACCCTCGGGGGGGGGGGGGGGTAAAGGTGGCCGGAGCGTGGTGCTGATCACATCACCTCCAAATGGCCGAGCGAGATTGGGAATGTGTCGGGCCCTACCCCCACATCAATGGTTATCTCAACGCTTCACGACTCCAGTCTGGGAATTGGAGTTCTTTGTGACTGACCCTTCTTCAATTTCATCATATCTCATCCTTATCTTAATTTGGATATGAACCCGTTCAAGCAATCAGTGTTGCGGGATTGTACGTTTGCTTATGCTACCTCCCCCACACGACAGCCCTGTTTGTTTTCGT
Organism: Lepisma saccharinum; assembly: GCF_977018435.1. Classification (NCBI taxonomy): domain Eukaryota; kingdom Metazoa; phylum Arthropoda; class Insecta; order Zygentoma; family Lepismatidae; genus Lepisma; species Lepisma saccharinum. Next base: position 171,783 of record NW_028143196.1, read on the forward strand.
GTTCTGCGCTTCTTGTGTAGATGACTGACGTCAGTGCTACCGGCTAGCGGATTGGCCTTGTTGTTCCCCTTTCAAGAGGAAAGGTGGAGGAAACTGGCGCGTAGTGTCTTGCTCGCTCCTTGGCAGGTGCATTGCGTCATGACTTCTGCTGTTGTACGTACTTGGCAGACAGATCGTTGCCTTTTCGAGGGAGATGCAGCGTTGCCAATCGTATTAAAAGTGTGCTACACCGACTCTGGCTTACGCGTATTGTTACTTTCTTAAAGAGACGTTTTAAAATAGGTGTTCTCTTCTAAAAGTATGTTCATAGTATGTGTGCCTGTGAACTTTGATTTATGGGCTTTAAAATATTTTTTAACATGGATGGAGGGATCCTTCCGAAACAGTCTCGGTTAGTGGAATTATAAGCTGTCTACAATTATTGCAAACAATGTACAACAACGACAAATAAAATCTTTAATCGTTAGTTCCATGCATCTGAAACCTTGGTAATCATTGAAGGTCTATAGTAGAACTAACTAATTAATTGATTGATTTGCTTTATTTTACTTCGCTTCTTGTGCCACTTTTGGCTAATTTGCGAAGATGAGAATGAGTGATGATATGATGAACTTGATGAATGGACACTCACAAACATCCATGCCCAGCCGGTATTCGAACCCGGAACCCCTGGCGTCATAGCGTGATGTGCTAACCACTCGGCCACAGGGTCGGGCTCGTTTTACATGTCACCCCCTTCCCACCCCAGGGGTGCCAGGAGTGTCTTGGAATTGAACGGCATTGAGAGTGTCATTATTAATCTTAGCGACCCCGAAAACTATTGATTCCACACTAATATCGGTCGTTTTTTATTATTTTTACATGTCGCCCCCTTCTCACCCCACCCCTAGGGTTGCCAGGGGTGTTTTGGAGTTGAACGGCATTGGGAGTGTCACTATTCATCTTAACGACCCCGAAAACTATGGATTCCACACTAATATCGGTCGTTTTACATGTCAACCCTTCCCACCCTCACCCCTAGGGGTGCCAGAGATGTCTTACACAGTATTTCTTTCCAGATTGTAGGTGATATGTGTACCAAGTTTGGTTGAAATCGTTCCAGGCGTTCGAGAGTTATGCCGGAACAAACATACAGTGAAAATTAGCAACCTGAATTCCCAATTACTTTAAACTTTTATCTTTCGCTACATTCAAAGTATCATCATAACCAGCGCAAAGAAAGTTAGATATGGCAATAATGCACCAGCGAGTGTTTTGTTTTGCATGAACACCTGTCTGCCTATCTTCCTCTGTACACGTTGTTCCGTCTTTCCTCTGCGTGCTCCTGGCGTTCGAAAGGTCAAATGGATTCTCTGCAGTAGTTTGACCAATGTTACTCGAACCAATATTCCGGAATAACTCACTTCTCCCACGGTGTGGACTGTAACGTCGGACCGATATGCCGAAGTGCTTAGCCCGAACCAGAAGTCGAACGGAAATGAGTTTTAGTCGCGATCCCTGGTGGCAGTAAATGAGAGTTCCATTCTCTCAACTTATAAAACACAGGTGGCACAACTGCTATTGAAATATATTGTCCCCAGAAGTAGTAGTAGAGTAGTAAAAGTGATAATGAAAATAGTAATAATAATAATAGTAATAATAATAATAATAATAATAGTAATAATAATAATAATATCGCTCTCTTCACGAAAACAGTCCAGTGAAGATCAAAGCTTCCCCTTGCCTTCTACACACCCCTGGTTCTCCAGGTTTTCCACACTTCTTCTACGCTTCACAGTTGACACATTGCGCGTTGTACGTATGCGGTTGATTGTGCCTTCCCTGGTGTATTGTGTAAGGATTATTCCTTGCTTATTGGCAACACTGTAGGTGGGCGACGTAATCTTGTCTGGACTGTTTCCGTGGCGTTTAGTAATAATCAGTTTTATAACAACAATAACAGGCGATGTTCAAATGCCGTACAAATTCCACAAACAAAATTACTAATGTACTCGGAACCCTTGATCGTTAGTTTTCTGTATAAACTCGTATTATCCAACCTCGGAGCGCTCCGGAGCGGAGTGGGCAAGTTCTTATAATCTCGCTCCGGAGCCGAGTAGAGAACGCCCTGGGGCGATATGAAAGGCACTTTTAGCAAGTAGAAACTACGTAGAAACGAAACGTTAGATGGAATTGTTGTACGAAACAAACGAAACCGCGTTTGTGCAACTGGTTTGTGGCTAGACAGGGCCATTGGACTCTCAAGAAGGCAAGAATTGTATGGGAAGTGATTCTCAAAACTAAGCGAATAAAAGGACAGTATATTTTATCATTTACAAGGGCCTCATCCGCTTACAATTTTGAAAATTACTTTCAGTAATTCTTGTCTTCTTGGACAGGAGGTTCATTAAACTTATTGGTGTAGAAACAGACAGAGCGCCCACCTACCACGTTTGAAAGAAGAGCATAGGCAGACATGAAAGTAATTTTCAAGTACGTAAGGACGACAGTCGACGTGAACATTGAGCAACGTGTGACTGAGAAATAAAATAGTAACAAAGGACAGGATTCTTCAAGAAACAGTAATTTTATAAAACTTCCTATCATTAACTCAGTTCATCCTTTTATCCTCTTTTGTTTGTTATACTATTATTCTTGTTTTATATCGCTTTTCTGCCACTTGTAGATAATCGCGACGATGAAGATGAATGATGATCATATTAAATCTATGAAGGGATGCTTACAAAAAAAAACCAGCCATGCCCAGGTGTCTACTCGAACTTGAAATGTTTGGTACCGAGTGTATGAGTGGACCACCCAACGACTTCGGTCTTCGAGGCTAGGGTTTCAGTTGCAACATGCAGTATAATTACGTTTCTACTATTACTACTTAAAAAGCCCCCTTGATACATGAGATACTACAAATAATTTCAGGCATACCCTCGAATTTTGATTGCCTGGCACTTTTTTAAACTAAGTAATGAAGTGACGTTTATATTCATATTAGGCCTACGACTAGCTCGAACTAAAAACTCTTGTGAAATACTATATATATGTTATCCTTGTGAAGTGAGAAACTTCATATTTTGCTAAGAAAATATGCATGAAAAATTATATTTGTAGCTACTACTTGAAGAATTCAAATTATTATGATGGAATTTCAACTTACATATACTCTGCATATAACGTGGTATATAGTTATCGCAGAGGAGTTTTTGTCTCGCAGTCAATTTATTTTTAGTTGAGGAACTCGAGAGTAAGTTGGAAATATTTAATGACCCACGTTGTGGTGTGCTGTTCGATTAATCAGAATTGGAGTGAGCGAAGTCTGTAGTTAAGGTCATTCAACACGTCAATTTGTAACCGTGAATGCAAGTTTTCTTTGATTTAGCGGGAAATCAGTCTGCTATTGTTGTACGTAATAAATTGAAACATATATATTTTCTGCTCGAGTAGGAATCCACAGCCCTTATCCAATCAATCAGTTTCTGTGTTTGAAACTTCTGTCTAGGAAAGCTACATACAATTTGCTTTTAATAACAGCAGCTTCAAAATAACCTATCCATTCTTGTCTTGCAAAGTAATGTTTGATTTTGATTTGTTATATTTAACTTTGGTTTTCTGCCACTTTTGGCTAATCGCGAAGACGAGGATGGGTGATGCAATGACAAAATTGATGAAAGGACATCACGAAGAAAATAATGAAAACAATATACAGGCTGGGATCTGAACTCGGGACCTGTGGTGTCGCATTGTTCATGAAATAAAAACATAACATGTACAGTGGCTCACATTAGTAATCGAATATGTAGCATTTTGCTGCATTTCTTCACAATATTTCAAAATTAACAACATGTACATAAATAGAAACGATAGTGAAATATTTATAGACATTTATTAAAGCTATATTCCCTGTTACATTTTTCTTTTTTAATTTTGGGTGCGTCAGCACTTAGGCTATTTTGCAACCGCCACGTTATACGGGGTCCAGCCCCTTACCATAACAAATAACGTAACTGTAATATCGAATAACTGAAATATTAAAATATTCTGACTTAGGTTAAAAGCTGAGGCTCTAAAGGGGCACTCAGCACACATGACAAAAAACAGAACACACAGAATTATACTGGCTATAGGGTCAGTCGCCAGAGCCTGCAAAGAGCAGTCCAGGGTATACTACGTGGAATGAAGTTGACGATTGGGTGTACTACGTGGAAGGTCACCCCTTACACCCCTGTTACGGTTTCAAATCTGAAAATAGTTATTTATGTTTGGGTGTGAAAGAAGAGATCACTTTAATATTCAGACAAATCGTGAAAGCCTTCTGTTTCTGTTAAGCTACGTTTCCATTCTGACAAGTTCCAGATCCATGAGGTGCAACATGTGCCGGCGCATGTTGCGCGTCATTTAGTGTACTCGTACTGCTTCCAATTCAAAACTACTTCTTCAAAATACGTCCGCAACAACACTGGAGTGCAGGATCGCAGTGTAGCGTTGTGCAGTGCTTTAGAGTAGTCAGTGTTTCTTCTCTTGTATTGTAATAATTTGGTGGTGATTTAACTTGGGTAAAGATGAACAATAAAGCTATGGCGGGTTTTGTGGTTATGGCAGGCGCGTATCATGAATTTCTATAAAAAAAAAGAGGCGAAAACAACCTAGATGGTGGATTAGAAGTTTTCAAGCGAAAAGAAATTCGGAAGGAGCATATAACTCGTTGATGAGAGACTTACGTCTTCAAAGTGGATACGAAAACTTTGTAAGAATGACTGCAAGTGATTTTGCATTGTTATTAAATCTTGTTGGACCACAGATTGTAGTCGCGTCGTCTGTTTCTACTCTAGTTCGTATGCCCGTGCCCCAGGAACTTGCTGTAGACTGTTTTCATTGTCGCCGCGCACGTTGTGCGTCTTAATCGTTTGGGGCAATTTTGTCCCCGACACTTGCGCCGCGGCATGTTGCAGACAGTTTCCATTTCAACAAATGCTTGGCACATGCAGCGTCGCATGCCGCGTGTCATGTTGCGCGGTAAAATTTGTGGTAATAGAAACGAGACTTTACATAGTTCTTTTATCGGTCAACTACAGTGCGGGGAAGAAACAATTCATGCTATTTCCTAACTACGTCTGTTACCAGTAGCTCCATTGCCCCTGACTGAAGTACGAGAAAAATGGGTAACAAAAACAAAAATACAACATTTGACGAACTGCAGTTATTTATTTTTACCTAACCAAAGGGTGCAGGTACAGGGAAATTGAAAATGTTAACTACATGTAAGAGTACTGTGGGTGACGCAATAAAACGTAATGAAAAGGAAAATGAGGTAGATTCCGTATCTCAGAAAATTCAACCAAGAGAAATAGGAGAACGAAATGAACGAGATTCAGTATGAAAAATCAAGACCCTTTCCTCATCCCCACTCCCTTTCCAAACCAAGAGCTCCGAAAGCAGCTGTGCAACTTGGAGCAGGCACTGGGACTGCTGTACGGTTCAGTAGCGTTTCGTCCGAAAGCGAAATTCCTAGAAAAATGCTACAGTTCGTCCGCGACGGTTTAATGAGTTGCGTTTCGTTCGAGCCTGGCTGATGATGAGTCACACCTTGACTAACCGGTGGCAGCGGTGGAATTGGTGACTAGGATACCTCAGTTAACAACTTTTAAAACTACATTGCATAGACAGCGGAGTGCAGCGCAGGGAGTGCAGACTCGGTCAAATCGTCGAGAGAGGGGTCCCGGGTTCGATACCCGGTGGAGGCCCAAGTGGTTCGGATCCCACTTTAAATTGTAGGTCCAGTCCCGATTAGCCTTACTGTGCATAAAGGGGACTTAAAACAACAAATAAAATCGTTGAGACGAAGTGAACTTGGATCCAGAAATTTTAGTCATGGCAGTCAACACTACTACTTCTAAGCAGCTCCCATAAGTGACTGAGGTTAGAATGAAAGTTTGTCTTGTTTTAAGTTTACTTGTATGCACAGATAGGCTAATTGGGAGTGAGCCTACAGTTTAAAGTGGAATTCGAATCACTGTGCCTCCACCAGGAATCGAACCCGGCTAGAATGCAAGTGGTTTCTCATACTCAGATGGGAAGTTGTTTATGTTATTGTTTCACATAATTTGTAGGTAGTCACACGTGGTCTGAGAAACAGAAAAGTCACACATAGCCTACGCATAATTCTCTCGAGGCAGTTTGTTGCAAGAACCTTGCTTGCAGGCCACGGACAATAACTTTCATGGGTAAAAAAGTGTAGCTTTCCTGACGAAGTGTTCTCGGCTTGCGAGCCAGCTTAAATCGGCGTTAGCGTCCAATGTTTCGAGCGCATACATTGGAGCATCCTGCTTAGAGGAATATACGCGCTCCAAACGTTGGACGCTAACGCCGATATAACCTGGCTCGCAAGCCGAGAACACTGTTCGAATCTCCACAGGCATATAATAAAAATGTAGTATCGTACCCAAATGACACATCTGGCGTAATACCTAACGTGCCAAATTTTGGAAAATAGGAGCTGAAAGCGTGTGTGAGAACCAGAGCGACTTAACTCTAATTTATCAAATTAATAGGAGAGGAAATAATGTATTCTTAGGAATATGACTCTTAAACGTGACTCCGCCTTACAGATAAGCATTAGAAGTGGAAAATGTCGATTTACTCCAAATACTCTTCAGAGGATTTTTTTTTCACGAAACTGAAAACAGCATTTTTGTAGTTACGTCCCTCTGATTCCCGTAGGACGATAGGTGAAATACATTTCATGAGCGATGTTTGAAAGAAGTTGTGTTAAGATGTCAAACATGTAGCCGACAGCCATGCTGTATGAAGAAAGCATATAGGATAAGCTCCAATCACACTTAATCTAGGCTCACAACGAAGATAGCGGCTGAGTGACCTAGCGTAATGAAAGGCAAAGAAAACAGTTAATCATTGGAAGAAACAATTAGTTTCATGTTTAAGATCATTCTATCAATTAATGCAGTTGCTTATAAAAATAAAAAATGGTCCAAAATGCTTCAAAGTAATTGAAAATATGAGGCATTGCGGATACGAAGGGCGAACTCAACAAAGTGCATTGTAATGGAAATGCGTTTCAAGTTGCCAGGCACAGTGCAAACTCCATAAAATCTTTGAAAATCACGCATGAAACATTCCGATCTACTGTTACCAAGTTTTTGTGGAGCTCGAACTGTGCTGACAACTTGAAACGCATTTCCCTCACAATGCACTTTGTTGAGTTTTTTCCAAAGAGGGGCAAGCAAGGTAGTTTTTCCGGGGGGGGGGGGGGGGCAAACAAGGTGCATAACAGTGTTGTCTCCTCAAAAAACATTGCTTTAATTTGAAGTTACGTATCATATTCATCTTATTTGAAAATAAGATCCTTAGGAAAATATTTGGACCTAAAAGGGATGAGGAGACAATTAGAATAATTAAATCAAGAAGACTTAGGTGGGCAGGCCATGTGGCACGAATGGGAGAGGAAAGAGGAGTTTACAGGATTCTTGTTGGGAAACCTGATGGTAAGAGAACTTTAGGAAGGCCAAGACGAAGATGGAGGGACAACGTTGAGATAGACTTAAAGGAAATCGGTAGGGATGGAAAAGAGTATATAGAACTTGCTCAAGATAGGGACAGATGGAAGGCCTGTGTTGCTGCAGCCATGAACCTTCGGGTTTAAGAAGGCTAGAGAGTTAGTTAGTTAGCTAGTTATGTTCATGCAATAATTAACATATATTATTGCAGCTGAAATGGAATTGTGTGATATATATATAGTGTTTGGTTGACTTTCATTTTCCAGGTGGGTCTTGCACCCCCCCCCCACCTTCCTTGCCTCTCTTTCGGACTTCCATGCAAAGGTTCTATTTTTATTTCGCGTCTACCACTTTCGGTTAATCGCGATGATAAAGGATGTGATAGGTGATGGAAGTGGTATAAAGACAATGACCCAACCCATCCATATTTTCTAGTCCAGGCTCTAATCCGACATTAGACTTCGCAGTTTATTACGCTAACCAATTTGCCACGGGATCGGCTTCTTCGTGTTTGTCTGCTCATCAAATGATTAATTAGTTATTCAAACTATATAGGTAGGAAAGCTATCTAAAATAACGAAACAGAAAAATAAATCCACTTGACGTCTTGTAGCACTATCATTAACCTACAATTTCATGCTCACAAATCCACACAGAAAACTTCTTGTGGCATTAGTTTTACGGAATGGCCTTGGGGAATAAACATCGCCCATTTCCTGGTTCAGCTCGAAACAATTCAGGTGCCTTATCGAAGCTGTTCTTGAGCACGCAGGGTTTCTAACCTACTTCGCCGTAATTCAGTTGTTGTATCTTGATTAATATGCTGTATTGTAGAGTCAACCGCAGATTAAATAGGAGAAAAAAGATTTTCCCGACGAAAAATAAGTTGGTAATGCTGCAAACACCGAGGCATTCTTGATAAGACGCTTGAAGAGCGTCGAGCAAACTTTCCTGAAAAAGCACAACCCCAGTATCGAAGGTCATGCTACACGTGGATTGGCAACTTTCGGGATCATGCTGTCTGTCTACACAATTCTACCCAAATACCTGTTTGAAAATGAATCTTCTGTTCGCATTTTATTTTTCAAATGTAGTTCTGACATTGTAATCATTTTGCAATTATTTTTATTTGTTCTTATTTTGCTTCGCTTTTATGTCACTTTTATAATTAATCGAAACTATGAAGATGGATGATAATTAGATTAAATTAATTAAGAGACACCTAAAAAAGATATTTACAGACCAGGACTCGAACCCGGAACCTAAAGCGGATAGGTTGTGGGGAAAACCGTCAATAACTCCCGCCACGAACTTACTTATAATTTTTGTAATTTCTCACAAGTATTTTTTGTTCTGTTCTTGCATAATACCTGCTTTCGGAAACTTAATTTATAAGTGACACACTTCGTTCGGTAGGGACAAGCCACGTATTGTTTGAATGGAGGGACACATCTCGTTCATATACTACTAGATACAATCATGGACTATACTTGAAATGGCCTCCCCGATGGCGCAGTGGTAGCGTCGTCGCCTTGTAATGAAGGGGTCCCGGGTTCGATACCCGGTGGAGACACAAGTGATTGGGATTTCAATTTAAACTGTAGGTCCAGTCCCGATTAGCCTAACTGTGCATAAAGTGGACTCAAATTAATCAATCATATATGATAGAAGTTACGAAAAATATAAAAGATAAAAATTTTAGAAGAGATACTGTGAGCAAGTCGAGTTGGAGAGAGATTGTCTTTTGTCTTTTGTCTTTGTTAAATGTATTTCATGTAGTTTATATAACATGAAGTTATAAGTTAAATAAAAGTTGTTTTGTTCGTTAACGTTTGGCTTAATTGAAGATTATTACAATATACTTGAAATGTGACGTGCTAAACACTACTTTCGGAGATCAGATGGACATGGCAATTTTGATATACAAGTTGCATTTTCTCTACTTAGATTCATTATGTCCAAATTTTATCCTAATAGATAATCTCGCAACAACGCAAAATGTTTTAATTGACTCGAATTCACAATGACTCATATACAGTGTGTTTATAAATGAACGGTGGGGTTTCAAAAATTAATAATACATCTATTTATTACCTTACACGGGCAAGACGTACACCGTAAGCAGCAGCAACTGTCCAAGTTTATATAACTTTATTTATATTTGTATAAAGATAGAAATCAAGAGGGGGCACTTGCCCCTCTGTGCCTCCTTGCAGGTGCTCTTGACCGTCTGGAAGAAATAGTGCACGACAGACGTGAAAACTAAATCCATCTTCAGTATCCCTTTGTCTTGCTACTCTTAGATTCTGCAACCTTTCTTTCTATAGTCCAATGTTTGCCGCCTTCCTTACCTCCTAGAATTGATTTCCGTACAAGTTTGAGGGCTAATCTCCCCTGCCCCCTGTGGTTGTGCCACTGCACCTTCTTCCGCCGTTGTTGCTTTGCTTTGTGAACTTTCATCGGCTTCGTAATACTTCATTTTCTTCAAGAGCATAATATCGTTTAATAACCGGCGATAAGATTCCTCAACCCTAAATTTCTGGATTAAAGTATAATAATATAGGAGCATGGAAATCTGAAAGGGGGGCGAGGATGGCCACTTCTCCCCTTTAGAAAACGAATGTAAGCTAAAAGTATATATTTCACGCGTATAATTTGATCCCAGTCATAGTAATGTACATTAATTTATTATAATGGGAATGCAGGAATGCGATAATTTCGAATTCAAGTGGTGTTTCTTGAGGGGGCAACACTATTATCTGGTTAATATGCCCCATGGAAAAATACCTTGAGTAGGTCAGTGTCCCCGGTTCGGCGCCCGAAAATGGGGCTCGGTGGGGCTCGCAGTGTTGCCAACTCCTCACTCGAAAAAATCACCAAGGTTTTTGTTTTTGGGTATAACCTAACCTCAAGCAAGGAGCTGGCAACACTGCTTGAGGGCTTGTTCTGCAGTGTTGCCAACTGTTTACTCGAAAAAGTCACCAAGGTTTTTGTTTTTGGGTCTAATGTAACCTAAAGCAAGGAGCTGGCAACACTGCTTGAGGCTTGCCTTGCAGTGTTGCCAACATCTCACTCGAAAAAATCACTATGGTTTTTGTTTTTGGGTATAACCTAACCTAAAGCAAGGAGTTGGCAACACTGCTTGAGGCTTGCCTTGCAGCGTTGCCAACATCTTACTTGAAAAAATCACCAAGGTTTTTGTTTTTGGGTCTAACCTAACCTCAAGCAAGGAGCTGGCAACACTGCTTGAGGCTTGCCTTGCAGTGTTGCCAACATCTCACTCGAAAAAATCACTATGGTTTTTGTTTTTGGGTATAACCTAACCTAAAGCAAGGAGTTGGCAACACTGCTTGAGGCTCGCCTTGAAGCGTTGCCAACATCTTACTTGAAAAAATCACCAAGGTTTTTGTTTTTGGGTCTAACCTAACCTCAAGCAAGAAGCTGGCAATACTGCTTGAGGCTTGTTTTAATGGATTTTTCTCGTAAGGCGAGCCTTATTTTCTTGCAGTGTTGCCAACTCCTCACTTGAAAAAAATCACCAAGGTTTTTGTTTTGGTCTAACCTAACCTAAAGCAAGGAGCTGGCAATTTTGCTTGAGGCCTTACAGTGCATAAAGCAATTTGCCAACCTACTGATATTTTTGCCATAGCTTTTTTACAAAAAAAAGAGAGAGAGAGAGGGAAGAGTTAAACAACCGACAATGCTGCCACACACCTACCTACAGCTTTTTTACTTGGCAAGGGTTTAGCCAATTTAGCAAGGAGTGCCGGCAACAAATATATACTGCCGTAAAAGAGAGAGATGGATGGATGGCAACACAGTATGTGTGTGCGTGTGTGTGTATAATATGTAGCATTATTAACTAGAGTGTGTTGGCAACCCATCTGCAACTAAAAAAAAAGATAGAGATACCAATATTGCTGTAAGATAAAGAAAGAGAGACCTATTACGATTTTTGTAAACCTCTCTCGGGGGAAACACGATGTGCTATACATACGTGCGCGCGCTGGCGCTTCTTATTATTTTTCGTATTGTGAGACAAACAAACAAATAAATAATTGTTGTTTTTTTAGGATGCCTGGCCCCTAACCCCGCCAGGGTGCGTGGTGCCCAACCCAAAAAGGTTCTAACGGCTGCGGCTGTAGATAACCGCACCTCTGTAGAGTTTCACGTGTTTTTTTTTTTTTTTCCCAAACTTCCATGAAACCCTACAGAGGACCTCCGTAATGCATGCAACGTGTACTAACGACTCTAGTGTTATTTGATGTTGTAATATTTTGGATATAGAGTTTTATTGTGTGATAGATAAAAATAATTATGTTTATTATAATATTTTTTTGATGAAGATGGAGAATATATGTGTGTGTGTTACAAATAAAGTTGCATGCTTATTTTTTTAGTGTCTTTGTATGTGTATGTGTTTTTGATGTTCAACAGCATCTGAAACGATAAAAAAAAATTTTATTGTTAATTTTCTCATGTAAAAACAACAACAACAAAATTTTTGTGCAAATTTTCTGATTGTCTTGTGCTATAGTGCAAAAGATATTGTAACTGATAAGTAATGAAATTGATATTGTAACTGATCTTGAACTAGTGAAATTTTTCGTATTGTGCCATTGAAACTGATTGTGCTAGTACAAAAATTTCTTATTGTGCAAGAAAAAATGTTAAAAACTTGTTAAAACTGCTCTGTGACCCTCTCGTTCTTCACGTCGTGGACGAAGGACTTCTCGGCGACCAGGATCACACTGCATACGGTGTCCTCGGGCAACGGGCTGTTGAACTCGCAGACGACCTTGATGTTGGTGCGATCGTTGACCACCACCTGCTTCCTCTTCGTGGTATTGATGACGGACATGGGTCTGTGGGTTATGAATTCGCTGGGCGTGTAGTACATGTCCACGTTTCCCTCGGTCACGCGTTTGAAAGAGGTGTAAGCTTCGTAAAGTTTTAGGTAATCGTTTTTGGTCATGTCGAGGTTGTAATTCTCGCGCGGGAACACTTCGTTTCTTCCATTCTTCAGATAAATATTCTTGATCTTGCAGTTGTCGAATTTGCTGGAATTTTTTTCCTGATTTTTATCGCGCCCGGTCTGAAAAAGCACCACGACGAAATCTGGCATGTCGAACTGTATGTTGTTGAACTGCGTCGTCACGTCGAATTCCATGTGACTTCCCGACGCCACCTTTTGCACGCACTGGTAACCGTGAAAGTGAATCGGCACCTGCGGACTCTTCAAGATCTCCGCTTTGTACTTGAGGGCGTAGTTTGTTTCGTATTCCACGATCGGCATTCTCAATTCCATGCTCCGGATGACGCACTTGGCCGCTTCGGGTAAAGTGTTGGCTATCGGCGTGCCGTCGGCGTTCAAGTTGGTGTATCGCATCAGTGCGTCGTTGTCGTTGGCTGCCCTTCGAAACGTGACGCGCAATCCTCCCTTTCACATGATCTCCTTGTAGTCCGAGAAGAATCCCGGCAGCAGACGCATGGGAAAAAGCACCGTGTGACTTGTCGTCGATATTTTCGTCCCTGCTTCGAATCCTCCTGCTTGATAGTATGTTGCGTCCGTTTTGGATAATTTCAAAGTTCCCACTGCCGTCGACGTGATGCCTGGATAGTCTATTCTGTCGATGACGGTGTTGTGTTTCCTCACCTCCACCTGCGAAAACAGGTGAGGCACGAAGTTGTCCACGAGTATCAAATTTGCATTGGGCGGAAACGCGTCTCCGCTTTCCTTCTTCACCACGTCGAATTGAAGGTAGAGGTCCGCTCTGTGAGGATGAACAAACCCATCACCTACGTCCACGTCGTATTCGATCTCCCTGTTCGCTTCGTTGAGATTGGCGAACGTGCGACGGTTGGGAGGAAAAGATTGCAATTCGTAACTTTCGATTTGCTCCATTTTCACTATGCGTGTTATTTATTATACGTTGATCTCCACGATGGCCGTTGTAGTGGCACCTGCGAAATCCACCACGTCTCCTTTCTCGTTTGTCACCACCAACTCTATGTCGTCTATGCGGTTGCGGCATACTGGAAAATAGATCGGCGAAGAGGGTGTGTAGATGATCGGTTCCATGAATTCGGAACTGGGTTTGAACGTAGCTATGATTCCCGTCTGCTTGTGACTTCCCAGCAACTCCCCGTCCGAAGATTTAGTAATCATTCCTTCCGCCACGTTGCAGTGAACGTTTAGAGTTTCTATGGCCAGAAATTTAGGAATGTTGGTTGCCGTGTGTTTGATGCCAGCTTCGAGTTTGGTGTTGTTCTCGAAACCTAAAAGTTCTCCTATGGTACCCAGGTCCACGGTCTCCGTCGCCGACACGATTTCCACTCTGTGCGTGACCGAATTTTGAGAAAGGTACGTGCCCTTGGGTAATTGAGCTTGCAAAGTGGAAAGATTGTATTGGCCTGGCGTGACGACGATGTGTTCGCTTCCGACACTAATTTTGTTGTTGTGCTGCGTGACGTTAGGTATGAGGTACATGCTGTAGAATGCACGCAGAGCTACGGATTTAGGATAGACGATGTCGTCGTGCAGCGTGAGTTTCAAGATCGAAGATTCGCTCGTGAGATGGAACACGCCCATCGTATTTAAGATTCCACAATGCTTTTTGAAAATGTTCCACCGACGGGTTATTTATTTTAGACATGTATGCGAGAACGGAAAGGCATAGGTGGCCGCAGTTAACATCGGTGAAACCCTTGATGCGTTTGTCATTGTAGTAGAGGTTGGCAACACTGAGATACTTCACCAACCTGGCAGGTGGTGTGCCACCGAACGAATCGAAAACAAATGCATTGTTATCGTCAATTTTGAGGTAGCATATCCAATGTGTACCAGGATTTTTGTAACTGTCCAGGTTGACCACGCCATACTCTTTTTTCTTCACAGCAGAGGGTAGAGAATCGGACATGAAAACACCCCTGAAGTTTTTTATTCCCAACAGTTCGATCAGAGATTCAATATCGAAGTTGGACAGGGCTTCTTCTTTTTTTTATATTTTTTCAAAGCAACGAGGTTGCTTTTTTGTTTTTTGGTTATACCTTTCCCCTTCTTCTCCATAGCCAGGTTGTGACGTTTCTGTTCTTCCAATTCTGCCTTGTTCTTCTTCGAGTCGATGACTGTTTTCGCGATGGCGGCACTTCCGCCGGCCAAACTTCCAACGGCCCCCAATGCTGCCAGGATGGCTGGGATGCTGAATATGAAACCTCCGATTTTTTGCTGTTTCCGCGAACGCTGCAAGCGTCTCAATTGAGGTGTGCTGAGAAGTAATTTCATTCCGTGTCCTTTCGTCAAGCAAGAACGTTTCTTCTCGCGTTGTTTCTTGGTGAGTAAACCATCGAGGGTACCTAGATTTTTCAAATTGGAGTATGGTATCTGGTACACGACACCCTTGGGCTTCATGTTGATGCTCTATATGTTATTTTCACGGTATGTTATTTATATATATGTTCTGAGATTTTTTTGTTTTGTGTAGTTTTTTTCGGTATGTTATTTATATATAAATGTTCTGAGATTTTTTTTTGTTCCGTATAATTTTTTTTCAAGGATATACTCCGCGCAGAACCGTTACACAAATTCTATTACGTGCTTTGTTTTTTACCAAGAAGTTCCTTTGTACCCTTGTACACGATTTGAGTTTTGTTCTCGATTAAAATAGCCAGCTTCTCGTCAGATAACATGTTAGCGTATCGATCTGGTAAAAATAGACTGTATTGTGCGTTGAGCAACAGACGCGCCTTGGGACCATACTGGGTAGAAACAATTGAAACGGAAGTTATCGTGTAAGGTTTGTCCACTTCCAATTCCTGAATTTTTACATATTCGACTGATGAATTTAACATTTGTTTTAATGCTTGGGCGTCTAGTGATTGTTTACTCATTTTTTTATATGGCAAACACAACTAGAGTTTTTTTTTTTTATGTAGTGTTATTTATATGCCGAAGAAATTTTTTTCACGGTTCGAGAATTTTTTTTATTTCTACACACCCCATCCAAATTTTTGTTTTGTGTTCATGGCTATGGTGGTGCCCAGTGCTGCAACTCTTTCTCCCAGCGAAGCGTCTCTGCTAACGAATCTTTCGAAAGCTGCGTGCTCTAACTTTCTGTCTGCTTCGTGACGTGCATCCAGATCGGTGCGAGTGGTGTTGTAGGCAATGTCGTGATCTTTGCATGCGGCGTCCAACGGATTCACACCCTTGTCTCCTCTCTCCAATCTTTTCTTGAGTTTGGTACCCGGTCCGCAGAACTGGTAGCCGGGTAAATGCATCTCGAAAGGTAACTTGTTGATGATGTCGTTCACGAGTCCCTTTCCTTCGGCCACGTTCCAGAATCTCGGAGGCAGCGTGTTGATAATTTTAATGAGGTGACCTATGCCCTTGTCGTCGTTCACGATGAAGTTGGAAAGTTTGGTGCTGATCATGTCCACAATTCCTACCTTCTCGTTGTAGAAATTACGATTGCCTGCATTCTCCTCTCCTGCAATAACCAACAATCGGTCTATGAGCTTGCGCACGTCGTCCACCCACACAAACTCTTTGGGCAGGGTGTTGTAGAGTTTGACGCCGCTGCCTGTTTTCACCTGGTTCCATATCGGTTTGATGAGATTTCTGTACTTCTCACCGCTGCTGGATTTGACCCTATTCTGCGAGGCGTCGTTGTTCTGGTATAAGGCATCCGTCATGATCAAAATTTCCTTGTAACTCTGGTAATCTTCGTCGGTGTAATCTTTCGGCTGCTTTTTGGCAACGAGTTCCCACAGTCCCACCGTACCCGGATACCTGTTCCAACTATCCTTCTCGCCTAAATTAACTTTAATGTCGTTGCCTTCGAAGCTCACCTTCGATTTTCCAATCTTCCAAACCACACCGCCGCCTTCGTTGCTCTCCATGCTTGGATACAATCCGAACACTTCATCCTTGTCGAATTTCCCCGTGCTCAGGTAGTCTCGTGCCAAAGGTCCCAACTCGATCTTATCCAAAGACGATGGCGTGCTACCTATGGCTCGACGTCGTGGCGGTACGTCCTTCAGTTCGAACGGCGTCGAAGGAATGCTCGAAATGGGCGTGGGTACGGTGTAACTTTTAGCTGCAAGTGGTACGAGTTCGTTGATCAAATTTTTATTTTGTTCCGTGACGCCTTTAATTTCTTTACCTAGATCGCCGATGGCGTCGATCACAGGTTGATCTTGACGTTTCTTCTCTTCGTAGAATCCGCGATTCTCGGATTTCCAACCTTTGAAGCGTTTCGCGAGGTAATCGCGAAGCTTGAGATTTTCGTCTTCGATTTTTCGTTTCGTCATAACGTTATTTATACACGTCGTTTCTCACAACGTTGCAACGTTTAGAAAGTCGTTGATTTTGTTTCTGTATTTTCCGTCGTTGGGTTTCCTCGTCATGTCGATCGTCGTGAATCCGAAATCGTCACTGTTCCAACAGTGGGAGCAGCAGCGTTCCGAAAATTGATTGTAGTTCATGTCTCCGCCTACGTAGTCATCGTACGCGTGCTTGAGGTTGGTGTGATCTTGGCGAAACAAACATATGAAATTAGCGTTGTCGCGTACTAACTGTTTTGGAATTTTGGAAAACGTTTGAGCTAGGAAGAAGCAATCTATTCCTTTGTGACGACCTTGCGTGAAAAAATTGCGAATTTCATTTTGATTTTCCAGGATGACATCGTCGAACACAACGACTGAATTTTCACGACAATCGTCGAGTGGCTTTATTTCCGAAGCGAACGTTGCAATGTCCAGACCATCGTACAGTTTCATCAGTTGCTGGTATTTGGATTGCTCCAAACTTTTCGAAAATACGTAGAGGTGCCTGTTCTTCCAATCTAACCAATTCGGTGCGAGGAGAAAATTGTCCACGAGCAGTGTTGTTTTTCCACACCCTGAAGGACCTACGATCAGGCAGCGGATGCTGTCGGGAAGCAACTCACCATTCTTTTTTTTTGTTTGACTTTCCGAATCCGGTAGACGCTTCACCACGTTCCACGTACTCACAAGATCACTTCGTTCGCGTCGATCCAACTCTTTTCTGGAAGTCCCAGCCATTTGACAAACAGTTTGTTGCCTTTCCTACGCAATACTTTCTCGATGAGGTACGTGTTGGGGTGTTTTGTTTTAGAGAGTTCCTCTTCGTAAAATCTTCCTTTCAAAATCTCGCCGCTACTATCTTTTATTATATACGTGTGTCGGTTTCCGGGTAAAACTCGAGCCACCGTAAAAAGTTCCGTGCTCCAATTTTTTGTGAATCCCTTCTCGAAGGTGCGTTTGAATTTGCTGATCCTCACCTGGTCTCCAATTTTGAATTTTGATTTTTTGGTAGTTGTGGGAGTGTACTTTGGACAGTAAACTGTAGAAATTAAACGCTGCTCGTCGGATTTCGTAACGTCAGCTGGCTTCATGCCTATCGTTCTGTGTACCGTATCATTATAGGTGTCGACGAGTTCCGGCAGGATGTCGACCCATTTGTAATTTCCTCGAAGCGTGAATCGTTTCCACATGTGTGTTTTCAAGGTTCGATTAAATCTTTCCACGATGCTGGCTTTGATGTGACTGAAGGTTGAATAATGTCGAATGTCGTGTTTCCGAATAAACTTTTGGAATACGGCATTGTAAAATTCCTTCCCCTTGTCTGTTTGCAAAAACCGAGGTCGTCTGCTGCTTTCGCGAAAAATTGTCTTGAATGCTTCCGTGACGCATATCCCCGTTTTGGCTTTCAAAGGTAGAGCCCATGCGAATTTCGAAAACGTGTCTATGACGGTAAGGAGATACTTGTTGCCCTTGTTCAATTTATGCACATTTTTTAGATTGCCGCTACTCATCTCCACGAGGTCACTTTGCCAGAGGTCGTCGATTCCCTTGGTCACCACCGCCAAACGTTCGTAGTTGCGGTGTGCAGGTTTATGCAATTCTTCGACGATGGCTTGCCTAGACATTTTTTAGAGATTACGTTTGAAGAGAAGCACCAGCGTGATGGGATTCAAAGAGGGTGGCACTTCGCTCGTGTTTTGAATGATCAGCTTATCGCCGGCACTCACGTCAAAAACGGTGAGATCTTCGTCTTCGTGTATTTCATATATGTTGCGCGTTTCGTTCCAACGTGCCAGAGGAATGTTTCCTGCTTTCTGGACACCGCGATTCGATATCAAGGTCATGGTGGGAACGCTAGCTTTTCTGCCGTGAGACCAGTACGAAAATTCGTTTATCTGAATCGTACCATCGAGAAGAAACTTGTAGTACGGATGATAAGGATGTAACATGTACAGTTTGTTACCTTCGACGAACGTGGAGATTCTCTGTTGATTGGGTACGCTGTTGATTTCGATGGCTTGCAGAGAATGCAGTTTAGCGAATTTAGTATCGACGCTAACGAAGTTGCTGTGAAGCTGTCCCAGTGTATTTTGTACGGGCAACAAATGTTCGACGATGGTATTTGTTACTGTAGAAAATGACGGTTTGATTTTCACTTCCACGTTCAACTGCTTGAAGTTTTCGTTGAGTTCTTGTAATTTGGCACCGAAAGAGGCCAGCGTCGATTCCGGCGTGGATTCCAGCACTCCAACTTGATCTCTGATGTTAACGACGATACTCTGAAGGTTCTCGACTTGATTCAATTTCGAACTTTTCTCGGTAAGATCGTTCACGATGCTTCGCATCTCGGTAAACTGTGTGTGAAGGTCGGCGACGCTCTGCGAAGTGGGCAGCGTCGACACCAGCGAAGCAAGTTCGTCTCGAATCTGTTCCACGTTCGCTGTTTCTGTTTCCAGTCGTTTCAGCATACGTGATATGCTCCTTTTCAAAGCGTGTAATTCTTTTGAGGTGGGGAGATTGGCCACCCTACTCTCGAGATCGCTCAATGAACTTTTGATGTCGCTCGAATCGGATAGTGCCGTCACCGCTGTTTTCAATTTTTCCAAATCTTCGCTCGAAGGTACGTTCGTCCGTAACGATTCCAAGTCACCCTGTATGTTGTCCAGTACGTGATGAAAATGAGCAAGATTCGTTTCGACGTTCAAATTTTCTAAATATTCGATCTTCTGCTGAACCGTGCTCAACGTGTCTTGTATGCTCGTCAACGCACTTGCTTCAGCGTGAATATTTTTAATTTCTTCGTTGATCAACTCCAGAGACGCCTGAAGCGTAGCGATGGTGGTTTGAATGTGTTCGAAATCTTGATAAGCCTCCAATTGAATTTTTATGTTCGCGACGCTTTTGCCGATGACCTGCAGTTCGTCTGACGATGGTAGGTTCGTCATGGTATCTTCCAAAGTCTGTAACTTGGATTTAATTTCTTCCAACGTGCTGGCGAATTCTTCTTGTAATTTGGAAACAACGACGTGCAAGCGTTCTACATCAATATCTTTCACGACGGTTTGAAGTTCAGAGAAATTCTTTTCGATTGCCGAAGTTCGTTCTTCGATTTCGAGTTTCAATTTTTCCAAATCTTCATTTTTCGATTGAAATTGCTGCAATTTGAGCAAATCATTTTGAAGCTTATCCACGCTCAACTGTATATTTTGAACGTTGTCGTAAGAAGGTACGTCGACATAATTTTTTATGAGCGTTTTCAGTTCGGAATCGATTTTCAGAATGGGGTCGAGACATTGCGTTTGGAGCGTAGCGATCTCCGACTCTAAACTTTTGTTTAAGGTCTCCTGCAAAGCGATCAAATCGCTCCTCAACTTTTTAATTCGGACGTCCAACATGAGAATCTCTTCTGCGTGGTCTACACGCTTAGTGTTGCCGAAAATATCGTTAGGCATTTTGGTTAACGGTTATTTATAATAGGATAGACGATTCGTAATTCTACGAAGAGAGCAATGAGTTTGTCGTAATCTCCTAGGAGTTCCACGTAAAGATAATCTCCTGCAGAAACATCGTACGTAATGTTAGAAAGCATCTTGTCGTGCTTGATTCGAAAAATGTTCTTGCCGGTAGATATTTTGATTTCGCCTATGTTCTCGGGATTCACGGTGATTTGAAGTTTTCCATCGATCGGAATTTCGTAAAAATGTAAATTGTTGTTGAAGACGTAAAACATCTTGCCTACATCGTCATCCAATTTCGTCCAAATGCTGTTAAGGTGAACAATCAGTAGACCGTTGAGTTTAGTTAACATGGAAGGTAGAAATTCATGATCTGTCGTCGTGTGGTGTACAGTCTCCATGTTGGTTTGTTTTCGGAAACCAAAGAGATTCATAGGTATGCTGGTTATTTAAGAATACGGTCAAAGTTTTTTTTGTAATGACAGTCAGTGTTTTTTTTTTTTTGTAATGACTAACAAAATAATTTTTTTGTTTTTTTTTTGTTTTGTTTTATGAATCTTCTGTTGAAGATGGGCATATGTTGCAGGTTTTGCTTTCTGCTAAGCGATAGTGCCCCCACGGCAGTGTGTGAATTCCACACTCGAGGACGCACCTCTTGTCGTCGTTGGGATCCAGGGCAATCTTCCTCACTTTGTTGGTGGTCAACACATGGTCGACGCTCTGGATGCGCTGTTCTGCTCTTAGAACCGACGACCTGGTCTTGAGGCAATCCACGAAGTCCTCGAATGTGAGATGCTCCCGAACCACCTGTCTGCCGACACCCTTGGCCTTCTTGGTAACGCTACCCTCGGCTTTGATGGTATAGGCCTTGGCGCGAAGACCTGCAAACTCAAGAATCACGTCTCCGTCCTTCTCATCTTTGAGTTTGCCAGGCACCTTCTTGTTGCGGGCCAGGATATCGTACTGGTTCGGCTGGGGATAGCCCGAGGTGTCGAAGAGGTTAACCAAAGATGGAGCTGTGGCTATATCCCCGTATGCGTCGGCTGTGCGAACGTGAGTAGTGCATATTGGGCGTTTCAAAATAGTACTTAGTAGGTATGGTCTTTTTTTACCAATTGAATATCATTTTTTGACATACTTTGACAATTTTTTGTCGATGTTTTAGCGTTTAGCGATGTTTTAGTACAAATTTTCACTATACTCATTTTTCCCCCACTCGTACTTGGTAGGTATATCATGATGTTACGTGATACAACTTAACCTATCCTTTTTTTACGATTATTTAATTTTTTTACGATCCCAAGTGATATAACTTAACCTATTATTTTTTTTATTTATGCACTGTTTGAACGTTATTATTTGAGGATCATATTTTGTAGGTATTTTTTTTATCAATCGAATATAAGTTTTTGACATATTTTGACAATTTTTTGTCGATGTTATAGCGTTTAGCGATGTTTTAGTACAAATTTTCACTGCACTTATTTTTTTCCCTACTCGTACTTGGTAGGTATATCACGATGTTACGTGATATAACTTAACCTATTTTTTTTTTTTTTTACGATTTTTTAATTTTTTTTACGATCCTAAGTGATATAACTTAACCTATCATTTTTTTATTTACGCACCGAACTAACCTACAAGGGACTCTGTTTGTTTTAATATTTCAGTATTATAAGGTTTTCGCAAATTTTATATAACCTAAAATGTGTTGGATGTTGATTTTTAGTATGTGGCAATTTTTTATGAATTTTAAAACTGTTCCGTCACCCTCTCGTTCTTCACGTCGTGGACGAAGGACTTCTCTGCAATCAGGATGACGCTGCATAGAGTATCGGCAGGCAGCGCGTCGTGGAACTCGCAAACACCCACTCTACAAAAATTCTACTATATGATCTTTCACTGGCTAAGCTAACCTACAAATAGGAATTGGCAGCACTGACTTATAAACCCACTGGGTCTTCTTGGCATGTTTTTTCATGATGTGTTGCCAGGCTATTGGGCATCTTGGCGTATACAATGTATATATTTTGAGAGGGTGGTTATAGTTTTTTATGCTGTACGAATACTAAAAACTTGACAGCGACAACCAACAGAGTAAATAAACCTACATGCAGAAACTAACAACACTAGTTTCTGACAGTGAATTTGAAATAAAATATTAAACAAAATACATGAGTAAGCACTGTGATTACAAATAATACCAGTGTTATGCCCCCCCAACTCCAACTGGACAACTGGGGAAAATAATTGTACAACAATTTGTACCTAATTGTACAATACTTGTACCTAATTGTACAACATATACACAGACATAAAAAAGAGAGCCTTCCCGCAACTTACTTCATGTGCAATTTATATGATTTTACAACTGTGAAAAGAAAGCATATGTGTTCCGTATGCACACATTCATTCTTATTTTTCGAAGTTGAATGGAAGCACGTGTTTTTACGCTCTCGTAATACTGACCTTGCCCCAGTGATTTTAAATTGCTTCCATCCGGTTTTTTTTTCTGTGCTATTTCCGCGTGCTCGCAACATTCGCTTTCAATAGACAGAAAGGAGTGTTAGTTTAGCAGGTTCCGAGTTTACAATTTATTAAATTAAACAATAATTTATGTAAGAATATACTTGTACTTACCGAACACAAAATAATAAAAGCACATGTGAATCTTTGCGTGTGTTCATGTTATATGACGACTGAGTAAAAAATAATGTTGACTCCCCGAAAGATAAAAGTTCCTGGTTCGACATCAGATGCATGCAAATTTTATGTTTTGCTCTCCAAAATCTTGATTTTTATGTTTGTGCTATTTGTCATACAGCAGAGGAGAAGAGGGGAGAGGGGAGGGGAGGGGGTACTATCAGCGCCATCTATTAGCAAACAATAGAAATAAAAAAGTAGGGTCAAACTTTTTCAACACCCAAAAATTTTAAACGTCCTCGTTTAGTAATACGATCAGCAGAAGACGTTTGAAAGAGTACTCTTAGTCGAGAAAGCTAATTGCTAGGGCCCATATATTGCTAAAATGTTCTTTGATTTGCATATTTCTCATACCGCCATATGTTGTTCTAGTTGACTTCTTCCAAAAAAAAGCTAATTAGCGAGAGTTAATTAAGCCAGGCAAGTAAAAGAAGCAAATAGGGCAATATGTGGCGGCGTGGAAATATGTAAAAATTCGATAAAATTCGAATTAAAATTGGAGGATATTTTGCATTTTTTTCCTATAATGTACAAAACATTTACCGTACATAATCTTTTCTATTTACAACAGTATAAAATAAGAGGAATGTGCGACAATATCCATATTAATTAGGAAGGTGTGTTGTATGCTAGGTTAGCTAATTGTGTCTTCTACAGCTTCACTGTATAGAGGAAAAATGGAAAAAGAGAGCTCTACAAAAACTAACCTAACAAATTTAAAATGTGATCTATCGTGAATTAAACTAAGCTCCCTCACCTACCCACATATAGTCTTACAGGTGACTCAAAAGCAGAAATTGGTCATAGCGTGACAGGTCGATTTATTGTGAACTAAACTAACCTCCCCCTACTCATACATACACACTATGTCTTACAATAAGTAAAACTGCTATATCACATGTAAGGGCTGACGGTTGCCAAGACATACAAGATCTATTGCAAACTTTATTAACCTACGACATAAGCCATGGATACACACACACCAAGCCTTCCAGATAGGCTATAAGCAACTCACCTCTTGCAATTGTATAACGGGGAAAATTAACCTACAGCTAGCAACACTGTTTGAGCTGTTTTCGACGAGTAGTGTTACCAAAACTTACTTTTTGCAAATAGGCTCTACAGCTAGAGGCTTGAAACATATACCCTACCAGAGTATGCCAACTTACCTCATGTAAAAATATTACCTAGTACGGGTTAAGCTGTGACATACAACTAGCGAACGACACGACCACCTGACACACAGACAGAGAGAGTGTGATACAGCTTATATGCAGTTTTTCCTACACACGTACTGGGTTTAAAAGGTAACTTGCAACAACCATTTCACTTACCTCCTATCATATAATAAAATTACCACAGGTTTTTGATACTTGCTGCCAGAACATGGTGGTTTTAGACTGGAAATTCAGCCCGATTATTCTATTTGTGCAAGAGAAAAATGATGATGCCTGCATTTGGAATATATAATTCTTCTTACGGTATTTTGCGTGCCCCAGTAACCTTGTTTTCGATTCACGGAAGCTATGACGTGTATTTCCTGTTTCGCGAACATGCGAGAACCTTTCACAATGTCGCATCAGAGTTGGTTGTGTATATAAATCTAGTCTTGGGGAATGGACATGAATATAATGTCAAAATTATTGCATAACTTAAAAAGAACATTTATTGCACTGAGCTTTCTAGCAAAGGTAAATGTGGAATGCCCCGGCCCCCTCAGAGATTCGAATACTGTTAGTTAAACAGCAAGCATTGTCATATGGACTGACGATTATTATTTTTTAAAAAAAAACAGACCTCGTAGTAAGTTATAACCTGAGCTGTCTTGCAAGTCTCTCGAGTTTGATATCTGGTGAAGGAATATGATGCCACTATAAACTGTACACAAGATATATACCCAGTCCCTGGCATGAGATGGACGAGGACCTATACAGTTGTACAATGGTTGTTTTTTTATTAAAGCATAGCGCTTATTTACATGTCAGCGCAACATGCATGCAAAGAAGGGAGGGAGACCATAACGGATAATTCTTATTTCGATTTCAATATTTTTGCTAGTCACGCTATCTAGACGAACACTGGAAGATGGGCAAAAACGAGGGAAAGAGAGAAATGTTATTTTTTATCCCCTCTGCCTGTGTGTGATATACTAGTTTTACATGCATACGGCTGTATCGTGAAGCGAGGCCGAAAATAATTTTTGAAAGCAGTCTCGAGCATCTTCGCGTTCAGCCAACAAGAGAAATAAAACATTACACATGGGTGTGGGGCGCAACAGCCACAGTACGGTAATGTGCATGGATGTTAAAATTTTTGGGTTTTATGAATAGACATACATATCAGTTTTGCAGTCTCCAGATGGGACCGGAGCTTACTTTTTATTTGGACAAGGGGGTTCAGATCAACTATAATTTTTGTTCACATCAAAATGAAACAAAGAATTTTATTTTACTGCTTACTTATTCAATATTTTTATTATTGTAAAGAATAAAACGGTGTGTTTTATTGTATATAGTCTTCCAACAACCACCTCGGGGGGCGTAAATTTATGTTTCTGCATGTATGCAAAATGCACTTAACTTCAGTTGTGAAGTTTGTTTTGCTGTTGTGATTAAATACTAAACCAAAATCTCACTACATAATTTTGAATTATATTTGTTAAAATCGATCTATATTATATCATCGCTATAGGTGGTCCATGTTATGCGCAGGAGAATTTTTAAAAAATGTCTTGTTTCTCGAACCTGTGGCCTGCAGATTTGCTTTGTTGGCAAACAGAAACAGAAAATGGCACCATGTTATTCTATACTGATATACTGATAGTCAACAACTATGTCGAAAAGCAATGATGGGGGGGGGGGGACTTGTCTGTGTTGGGTCTTATTAACAACTTCACTGCTGTACCTGCACAACTCATCGACAACAAATCAACAATGTTAGGAAATGTGTGCATGGCCCCCGAGAATACAATTTAAAATCACTGATGTGATATGAACCCTCTTCACTTGTGTGTATTTGAATATGCGAACATGAGGTATTTTGAATAATCGAGGCGGACAATCACAAAAACAGCTTGCAACGGTATGGAGAGTTCAAACTTCAGACGATTGTTGTTAATCTACGAAAAGCCAAGGGGCGAACGGAGATCACTACGAAAATTGTAACGAGAGGCTATTTTGGCTAATGGCAACGATGAGGATGAATAATAGTTGTTTTGATGAAATTGAAAAAATAGGGCACGTCTGCTTCGAAGTGCATTACACCAACAACTACAATTGTCCCTCTTCCCCACACGAGGTGATTAACAGAGGTGTATTTTTGCCGGTCTACGACTCTGAGGGCTCAAGTTACAATGTT